>NW_024465018.1:0-128716 GCF_017591425.1 Ochotona curzoniae | reverse complement strand
AGTGGCCACAATAGCTGGAGCTGAGCCAATCTGGAGCCAGGAGCCAGGAGTTTGTTCCGGGTCTCCCATGTGGGTGCAGAGTCCCAAGGCTTTGGGCAGTCCTTGACTTCTTGATTTACTTCCCAGTTCTGTATATGTTGAATGGCTATCACAATCCTATTTATTAACTTCAATTGTCTAGTTTATTTCAGTTGGCCTGTTGTGGCTATGCTGTGCCAGGATAACCCTACAAGGATGAGCCCAGCACGGCCTCTGTAATCAAGTACCACCCGCTCTAGTAGGTGGAAAGCAAATGGCAAAGTTAAAATTTTGGTGAGATTTCAGAAGTATGGTCATGGTATCTGCAACATTTTATTTCTCTCTAACAGCAGAGCACCACACAATAAGATTGCCTTTATGAAGTGAGGTTCATAAAGCTCTCTTCCACAAAATGGAACATTGGGACTAGATGTTCACAAGTGATGAAATCATGGAATATCACCTAAATACAGAGGAGATGGGATTTTGTGTGGGAGTAGAGGCAGCATAGTTGTTCAATGTTGCTTATAAGGTACTATTTGATTTTATTGCCTTGTCTTTAAATGTGGTTTCTTTGAGGGCCTCAACCAAGGGAAAATGATGTGGTACAAGAAATACAATCATGTTTTAGACTTAAGCCTAAAAAAGCAGAAAAAATTGGGCACAGAACAATGACCCAGTAGCTAAATCCTTGCCTTTCATGTGGAAGAATCACATTTCGGTGCTTAATGTCCCAGACGCTCCACTTCCTATCCGAAATCCTTGGGACCCTGCAACCTTGTGGGTGACTGGAAAAAGGTTCAGATTGGTCTGGTTCTGGAAATTGTGGCCACATGGGGAGTGAAATAACAGTTGGAAAATGTTTCTCTATCTTTATTCCCTTCTCTTCATACATCTAGTCTGTCTTTCCAATAAAAATAAATACACCTTAAAAATATATATGAACATATCCTTTTTGTTGCTTTCATTTTAATTTTAAAATTTATTTATTTTTTTTAAAGATTTATTTTTATTATTTTTTATTGGAAAGGCGGATATACAGAGAGGAGAGACAGAGAGGAAGATCTTCCGTCCGATGATTCACTCCCCAAGTGAGCGCAATGGCCAATACTATGCCGGTCCGAAGCCAGGAGCCTCTTCCGGGTCTCCCATGCGGGTGCAGGTTCCCAAGGCCTTGGGCCGTCCTCGACTGCTTTCCTGGACCACAGGCAGGGAGCTGGAAGGGAAGCGGGGCTGCCGGGATTAGAACCGGCGCCCATATGGGATCCCGGGCGTGCAAGGCGAGGACCTTTAACCACTTGCGCCACCGCGCTGGGCCCTAAAATTTATTTTTGTTGAGCCTGGTGGCGTGGCCTAGTGGCTAAGGTCCTCACCTTGAATGCAGCGGGATCCCATATGGATGCTGGTTCTAATCTTGGCAGCTCCACTTCCCATCCAGCTCCCTGTTTGTGGCCTGGGAAAGCAGTTGAGGATAGCCTAATGCCTTGGGACCCTGCACCTGTGTGGGAGACCCGGAGGAAGTTCCTGGCTCCTGGCTCCTGGCTCCAGATATGCACAGCACTGGCCATTGAGCTCACATGGGGAGTGATTCGTCAGATGGAAGATCTTTCTCTCTGTCTCTGCTCCTCTCTGTATATCTGACTTTATAATAAAAATAAAATAAAATCATTCATTTTTGTTTAGAAAGCAGAGAAAGTCACAGTGAGGAATGTGAGAGTAACAAATGGAAAAAAATCTTCTCCCGTCTCCTAGTTCATCCTACTGGCACAGACCCAAGTGCTAAAAAACCAGCTGTTGTTTACCAGGGTACACAGTCACAGGAAAGTGAAAGAGGAAGCATGGCCTGGACTCAAAGCCCACACTCAGTATGTGATGTTAGCATCCAAGCTCTGTCCTGACCTCTGTGTCAAACTTGTGCTCTGACAGTTTGTCTTTTTCAACACTACTGTTTTAAGAACCCCATGCTTCTGCACCAAAGTTCATACTTAGGCTTTTCATCAATGTCTTAGCTAAGCTCCTCATCATCCACATCCAAAATGAGATTTTTACTAAATCCTTCTCACTAATCGTACCTCTAAAGGAAAAGAATCCTGTTACATCCTAGTATGTGTTCTTTTTATATACTGTTTCATCTGTCTGTGGTGGCACACAGCTGGCTGGTGTCACCCAAGGCAGTGAGCAAATATGACATTTTAAAAGAGGGCAGGAGGGCCCAGGGCCCTGGCGTAGTGCTAAGTTTCAAGTGTGGCTAAGCACAACCATCTATTTCTGAACCTAAATGGTCTTAGATATAAGTTGATTGATTTGTAATATGGGCCACGTGAGTTCATTGGAAAGTACACATCTTCAAGATCTGTCCTTGAAACTTCCCATGGGAAAAGGAGCAGTGGCATGTGGAAGGTGTCTCACCAGGCTGCTGCTGCTGGATGAGGGAGTAGCAAGTCCCCAAATCACGAGATGTTAGCAGTTCTTTCTTATGCACGGGTCTTAGGTTTTTAACTGTGTTGCAGAGAATTGTCGTTATGCATACTACACTAATCTCTGGAATTGTGTGAGAGTATTTATCCGAAGATCACGGTCTCCTCCTGACGATTTCAGAATTATGTGTTGCAGAGAGGCATAATTATGCCTGTAAGCAACTTCTCTATCTGTAGTGAATGTTGGGATTGAAATTTGCATGGTGACTTGATAGAGAGTAATGAAGCCCACAATGCTTTCTGCCAAGTGTTTAAAAGATGACAATTCCTCTTAGAACAGATTTTAAGTGATGTATGTGGATGTATATGTGTCTGTCTGTCTGCTAAGGGCAATGACGTTTATTTTCTTTGTGTGTTGACTGAAAATCACTGACTATTGGTCTGAGTTCCTCAGTAGAATTAATGATTTACCCCAAGCTCAGTAAGACCCATATGAACTCCTGTTTATTAACCTTGCAGCAGGAATCTTATTACTGCTTCTTATTTAAAACTCAAGAAAATTATTATTTTCTAGAAAGAAAATTTTACTCAGTTAATGGTGAGTTTCAAATATGACGTTATTTCTCAAATATATCCTCCGAACTTCTATACAAAGATGAAAATATGAAGAAAAACTACACAAATTTAAATAGATTACCTCCAATCAAACAACAAAAATAAAAGAACTTGGGTTTAATAAAAAACACAAATCTTTGGGATACCATGTTTTGTTGACAGTTAACATATCCAGCAAAATTACATATTTTAAGTTGAATATCTATTCCATAATCAATGAAAATATGAGTGAACACTATAAAACTGCAATGTATACATTATTACATGTGTTAATATTTATACCTTTTGAGGCTTGGCATGCTAGCCCAGTGGCTAAAGTTCACTCCTTGCATGAGCCAGTATTCCATATAGGTGCTAGTTCATGTCCCAGATGCTCCACTTCCCATCCAGCTCCCTACTTGTGGCCTGGGAAAGTAGTCGTGGATAGCCCAAGGATTTGGTAACCTGCATTCATGTGGGAGACCCAGAAGAAGTTCCTGGCTCCTGGGCTCAGGTTGGCTTAGCTTTGGCAGTTGCAACAAAAGCCAACATTACATTCCTTTGATATAAAGCAAACTTCCACAAAATGCAAGGTAAATATATATATATGTAAATATCATATATGTATATATGTAAATATCATATATATATATATGCATATATCCTCATAGATCAACTGTATAATGGAGAATTCCATACTGGGAAATGAATACATGTTCCAGTGTGCATCTCTAGCCTAGAATAAAGGAGGACTCTCAGGGAAACTGTTAAATATATCTTGACAAGAGGATACCAAATTTTTTGAAATCATTTTTTATACCGACAATACCATGATACATTTAACAGCAAAGTATGGATCTGTGTGAAGGACGAGGCATTGTAATAATATGGGGGAAAGCAGTGCTTAGGTGTGGCATTGGGGAATGAAAGGGAGAGTTTCTGTGCCTATGGAAAACTACCATGAAAAATGAAGAAATATTTTAAAGTATCTCATAAATCAATATTTAGTTATAAAACACAATGAATAGAAAAAAAGTATTTCCTTAATATGATGCAGATTGTCTAAATAATCCCACAATATTCAACATAAGTCAATGCAGATATTGAAAATGTGTCCCTTGGGGTGAGCCAAGAATGAGATTGCATTGTCTCCTGTCCAGTCTCCAGCTTTACAGTGGAAATGTGGTCATGGAAATAATCAGGAAACAGAAAACCCAAGGCCTTAGGATCTACTCTCAGGCAACAATATATTATATACTATGTGTTATATACTTTATATCATTCATCATATACCATGTAGCACTTATATCACATGCGACATCATGAATGCAACATCATGTGTGATATGATATACAACATGTATTATATATAGTAGACTGATATACCACTTGCTCATTATTTATACTTACATAATGTGTACATACTATATGTCAATAATTATATAGTGATAATTACATAAAATATAGATATGAAAATAATGACAAATGCATTTTATACACATTTATATAAATATATATGTACATTACACATATTTAACACACTATCTGTATGATATTATATATTTTGAAATATATATTATGTATACAATATATTCCTATTTCTCACACCATTCCATGCAATGAAAACCAATATAATCCAAAGCCAAAGATAACACGGGAATTTCCCAGATCCACGAGTCATAAATAAAACCTACAGAATGCTCAAACATCACCAGAAAGCAAGCACAAGATGCTATTCAACAACTAAGGGGAGACAAGGAAGTAAATATCTAAGAGCAAGAAGAAATACAAGAGGATGAGTGTATGTGATATCTGTAAATATTCTTTAAAACAATCAGCACTTAGAGGATTGCAGCTTAGCTGCCACAGATTCAGTCAGGCTCCAGATCACAGTTGGATACCAGGTACGCTGATGGCTGGGCTCAACAGGATGGTGGCAGCACACCAGGTTGGGAGTGCTGGGATCAAACAGGAGGAGTTCGATGCTCTGAACCTGAGCTCCTGACTCATCCCTCACTTTTGCTTAACTTTTCCAACCTAGTTTGGCTGTCATGGTGACAGAAGCATTCTGATTGGCTGCATCTTTTGACATCATAGGGCCCTGTAGCCCCAGAAACTGTCCAATTGGCAGCTTCGTGGTCATAATGCCCCAGAACCCTGCAGCCTTCGCATTCCAGAAGAAGCCATGGTGACAGACAAGCTCCTCTGACTGGTGGAGAAAGGTGGTGAGTGGCTCAGGCTCTGCTCTCTGGGGAATCCTTATGCGTACGCAACTATCATGAAAAAAACATATAAAAGTACAATTAACTAAATAAACACCAAAAAGGAAAAGGTAAGAGAACACACCATCAATGTTAGAAAAAGGTAAAATGCGACTTCAGTGATGATCAGTTGTCCGTGATTCATTTAAATACATTAGAGAGCTTATCTGTTTCTTACAAAATGTAGTGTGTATTTTCAGATGCATTAGAAACATCAGCATCATTAGAAAATCAATTCTATTCCTGGGATCTCTTCTGTTGGTTTGTTTCATTTTCAACAGAATTTATAATTACTGATGACCTTGAAAATATTTTTGCTTTTATTAAGCTTGTTTCATTTTCAGCACAAGGTTGAACAAGTAAAAGGAGATGTTAAAATACAACGGATAGGAACATAACTATTTAACTCTATACTATGTTTGAAATAAACACTCAATTTCAGCTTCACTGGTTTGAGACAACAGACTGAGTCAAAATAGAAAAGGATGACTATATTATTTCCGGTTTTAGATAATGCCAATCAGTCAGACTGTACTTTATCAAAGGCCGCACAATTATTTTTGAACTCATTGGTCTTGATTTTGGAACTAACCTTATTTTTGGTGATATACAGTTATCTAAACACAAAATAGTTAAGCAACTATTCATATTCATGTGTTTTTTCCCATTTTCAAATGCAAAATGTTGGTGTTTTACTTAATAAAAAGAATTCTATTCATTTTTTCCTCCATATGTCTTGTCTTTGGAAAGGCTACACAACAATTCAATAAATGTTAAGAACCAAGGTTGTGCTGGTGCTTTGGTGTAGCAGGTTAAGCCACTATTACAAGAACTGCATCCCAAATCAGAGGACCAGTCTGAGTCCCAGCTGCTCTGCCTCATATCCACTCAGTGCTGATGCATTTGGGAAACCACCAGAAGATGGCCCAAGAATTAGAGCCACTGCCACCTATGTTGGGTAGTGGAATTCCTGACTCTTGGCTTCAGCCTGGCCCGGCCCTGTCTGTTACAGCAACTTGGGGAGTAAACCTGTGGATGTCATATCTCTCCATATTTTTCTATCACTTTGCCTTTTTAATAGTTAAATATCGGTTTTAGAAGGGAAAGAGCTGAGAATGCACATTGGATATTCTGCTGCTATTGGTTACTACACTGTGCAAATTCTTTCAGCAGGGACCACCAATGTGCTGCTCATGAGCTGTAGTTTTGTGAAATCATTTGGTCAGAACCCACCATAGTAACTGCAGGCAGGATTCAAAATCCAACAAATCACTACCATGCTAATTTGAACTTGATAATCTTACATGCAAATGTCCAAACACCCTCAAAAGGTCAATCTTTGCAAATGTTTCTTACTAGACTAATCATTCTTATTCCTCCAGCTTATTCCTCTATCTCATGAAGTATTTTTGTTTTGTTTTGTTGTTTAAAGATTTATTAGTTTTGCTTGGAAAGTCAAATATACAGAGAGGAGGAGAGACAGAGAGGAAGATTCACTTCTCAAGTTGCCGCAATGGTTGGAGCTGAGCCAGGATGCAGAAGCCTCTTCCAGGTCTCTCATGTGGCTGCAGGGTCCCAAGGCTTTGGGTCATCCTCAACTGCTTTCCCAGGCCACAAGCAGGGAGCTGGATAGGAACGGGGGTGGTGGCTCTGGGACATGAACCGGCATGCATATTGGATCCTGGCGCTTGTAAGGCAAGGATTTCAGCCACTAGGCCCCTGCGCCAGACCAGGTTTATTTGTTATAAGACTTATTTATTTTTATTGGAAAGGCAGATTTACAGAAAGAAGGAGACACAGTGTGAAACATCTTCCAATTGCTGCTTCACTCCCTAAGTGGCCATGGTGCCTGAGCTAAGCCAATCTGAAGCCAGAATCCAGGATCTTCTTCCAGGTCTTCCACCTAGATGCAGGGTCCCAAGAATTTGGCCCATCCTCTAATCCTTTCCCAGTTCACCCACAGAGAGGTGGATAGAAAGAAGAGATGGGACATGAGCGATCACCCATATGGGATCCTTGTATGTGTTATGTTAGCATTTAATCACTAAGACATGTTTGTTGTTCTTTAATATTAATTTATGTACTTGAAAATCTCAGTGACCGAGACAAATGAGGAGAGAGACCGAGAAAGATACAAAGAGTTATCTTCCATTTGCTGGTTCCTTCTCCCAAATGCCCATAATTGTCCAAGGTGGGCTGGGACTTAGCCAGGAGTCAAGAACTCCATCCAGTTCCCTCATGTGGGTTGCAGGAACACAGCACCTGGCCCATCGTCTGCTTCCCTTCAGGTGCACCAACACAAAGCAGGATCAGCAGCATGTAAACTGAACAAAAAGATGTGGGCATATCAACCGGTGGATTAGTTGGCTGTTCCAAAGTGTCCAGAATTACATTTTTATTATAATTATATATTATATTATAATTATATTTTATTATAATTTTATATTTTTCATTTTTACATTTTACATCAGTATACACTTATTAAACTCCCTTTTTATTCTTTTTGTTGACAAGGGGGAAAAGTGAGGACTGAATGAAGATATAAGTGAAATTTTAGTAGTGTGTTCAAAGAATTTTCCCTCCTAAAATATTTTTGACCCGTCCATGTCTTAGTGCATGCAAGTTGCCTAACATTTAGACTATGTCCTTATGCTCAGTTCCTGGCCCAGGTTCCTGCATCAGGCTGTCCCTTAATGCAGGCCCTGGGAGGCTCTAGTTATTGGGTCCCTCTCACCCATGTGGAAGACGAGGATGAAGTCCCCAGCTCCTGGCTTTGACTCAGTCTAGTTCCCATGGTTGCAATCATTTGGTGATTTAAACAGAAAATGAAGCTCTCTTACTCTGTTTCCACGTAAGTTAACAAATCTTAAAAATGCGTGTTTTTCATGTTTAAAAGAGCAAGCTCCAAAACACTTGTTTGCACAAATTTTCAAATTTTCCTGTATTCAGAATACACTTTTCCAAAAGCTTTTGTCAACTATTTCTATAAATCATGATAACAACAAACAGACAAACAAACATACAAACAAACAAAAAGGGATGCCAAATTTGCCATTATAAATTTATCTGTATCGGTCTAACTTACTACTGAGAACTCAAGCCAGTATAAAAACAAAAGAGGGCAGAGGCATTTCTTTTAAGTCAAAGACCACTGAAGCTAGCAAATGCAGGGGAGACTAGCAGAATCCATTCCAGTCCTACATATCAGTGTCTCTCCTTTTATCTGAAGTCAAGTTTAACTTTTATTTCCTTTTTCGTTCTATGGCATCTGAAGCACAGTGGTACAAATTCTTCATCTGGGGCCCAGCACAGTGGCATACAGGCTAATCCTCTGCTGATGTACCAGCACCAACATCCCATATGGGTGCCACTTTGTGTCAGAGCTGCTCCATATATGATCCAGTTTCCTGCTTATGACTTGAGAAACCAGCAGAGGAAGGCCCCTGTTCCTCTGTCCCTGCACACGTATGACAAGCCTGGAAGGAGCTCCTGGCTCCCAGCTTTGGGCCTGCCAAGCTCTGGAGGTTGCAGCCATTTGGGAGCTGAACCACCAGGTGGAAAATCTCTCTCATTATTTCTCTTTTATAATTTTGACTTTCCAAATTAAATTTTGAAATATTTTTTAAAAGACAAAGCAAAACACCTTACTCTTAAGAATAATATACAGTAATATTTTGGGAACTTTTTGAATTTCAGGAATTATTGGGCAAGCTCCAATTATTTATTATTTATTTTATAAAATGTGTTTAATATTTGAAAATAAAATGTTCAAGAGTATAAGGTGGTCTACTTTTCAGATTATGACTATTTCCACAAAGTTGCAATACAGAAACCAACATATCTTTTGCTTTCTTCGTCCACCAAGATAAAACACTCATCCAGAAAAGTTCAAGAAATACTTATCAGCTCTTTGGAATTAACTTCCTGCTACTGCCAAAGAAATCACATTAAAATGCAAATATGATTATCACTTCTAACGCTTACACTCAATTTGTGTCTTCTTCTCAATTAGAGGTTTTCTTATTCATATGGCACCACAGTAACAGGTATTCCATCAGTTCAACCCTGAAGAAACTCAAAACACATTCCACTTCCCTAAGAATGATCTTTCCTGCCAATTGGTTCACGTTAATGATATTTGTTTCTTGACAGTAGATTATAAGGTGCAGGTAATCTCATCCTTATAGGTAATATTTTAATTGTTCTTGCAGAAACAAGTTTCTCTGGAAAATTAAAAAAAAAAAGGAGAGCAAGCAAAAGCTAAACAAAAGTGTGACGAATTTTTATATTCAGGACCTTGTACTTTTACTTGTTTTTCACAAATTATAAGAAAAATAATGCTTGATGTCTTTAAAATTCTATAGGCAATAATTTTATTCAAAACCAAGTCAATGTGTTTATGAAAAACTTAAATTTTCCATTTGACAAGTCTTTTAAAAATAAACACTTTACAAACAGATCTTAATTATTTCCTAAATTCATTCACATATGTAAAAGCTAATAAATTAGATGGCCATATTTTTACTTAAATTAATATTTTGTCCCCAAAAACTATCATTTTCAAAAATTTTCCACTAGTCTACAATGTAAACAATTTTTAAGAAGTTCCATGATTTGCTTGTGAAAGCATTACTTTAAAGAGAATGCTATATTTTTAACACTCAAAACCTGTTCATACTTCTTTGTTTAAAACTTAATTCCCTTGGGCCAGGCAGTGTGGCCTAGCGTCTGAAAGTCCTCGCCTTGAACACCCCGGGATTCCATATGGGTGCCGGTTCTAATCCCAGCAGCTCCACTTCCATCCAGCTCCCTGCTTGTGGCCTGGGAAAGCAACTGAGGACAGCCCAAAGTCTTGGGACCCTGCACCCGTGTGGGAGACCCAGAGGAAGTTCCTGGATCCTGGCTTCGGATCAGCATAGCATCGGCAGTTGCGCTCAGTTGGGGGGTGAATCATCGGACGGAAGATCTTCCTCTCTCACTCCTCTCTGCATATCTGACTTTCCAATAAATAAATAAATCCTTTAAAAAAAAAACAACTTAATTCCCTTATCTGTTCTCTAGTGGCTCAACACTAACATGCTGTGGCTTTAGGGTTAGTAACATGAGAAGGGTCAGTTTTCCAAGTATCCAAGCTTTAGGGTAAGGATGAGCAGGTCCCTGAGCTCAGCATAGGCATAACATTCAGAATTGGCATACTACCTTGCAAAGAAGTTTGAAAGAAAAGTTGTTTTGATTAAATCCTGGTTACTTTTATTTTACCTTGTGGTGATAGTGGAATGTATGCTGGACCAGAAAGTTCTGGCTCGAATTCTAACTCTGTGCCCATGAACAAGGCAGTTTCCATCTTCAGCCTTAGAGAATCTTCTTCTGCCCTTTGTTGCTGTAGCAGAATAATACACACAGAGTCACTTTTAATGGACAGAAATGCATTGGTTGATAGACTTAGAAGCTATGAAATTCAAGATCTGTGGGTTGGCATTGGCTGAGGGCATCCTTGCTGTATTATCCTACGGTAGAAGGTACAGGGTGGTGAGGGGTCAAGAGCAACAGTGAGAGGGAACTAGGAGCAACTGCCATCACCAGAAAGGATATCTCATTAACTTACTTACTGTTATCCTGTGGCTTTATGTGTAAAGACTAGTATTGAATGATTATGTGGTATTAAAGGTGGTTGCCATGGACACATTAACTTATTTTCCCTGACATTTTAAAAAATCTATAAAAATTATCAATAAAATGAATAATAACTAAAAACAGAGCAAAATGAAAAGTTTTTCATGAATAAATCTCCTGCAAGGAAAATGTATCATTAAAATGAATAATAAATACAAACAGCAAAATGAAGGATTTTTCATGGATAACTTTCCTGGAATACAAATGAGAGATACCATCCACATGATTGTTATTTAAGAATCAGAATTAAATTATGCTTATTGTTAAAAGGGAGTAAGTCATTCATTCATATATGATCCTAATCTCAGTTATTACCAACTGACTGAACACACAAGTCATGTTGACCTTTAAAGTTTCAGGGGACACATGTTACCATGGCGATGCTTCACTTTATCTGTGTCATTCAGTTACCACTTGCAATGGGCCTGGGGCCAAGAGCAGGGGTTTTACTTATATTAGCATATTTGTATACTAACTCTAAATAGAATGTCATTCTTTCTTTCACCAACATTAAACCAAGATTTTTTTTGGAACTGAAATGATCACAGTATTGACTCATTCATTTGCACACTTTTGGTCATTGATAACACTGAAGTGCATTTATTTGATGAATAGAAATCAATAGTACTGTTCCTTCTGTTACAAGGAGACTACTATGTAAATAAGACAAAACTGAAATTCCAAAGACAATATTAGCTGCAGTTCCATGAAAACTTCAGGTTCCTGGTTGCTGCTGTAAACCATGTGTCATATATGTACACACGAAGCTGCTTAGAGAGAGAACGTGGATGAAGTGATGGCATGGAAGCACTCAGATGCCAGTGATTAGGACCATGCTGTGCTACAGTGGGTTAAGCCACAGCCTGAGACCCTCACATTTTGTATAGATAATGGTTCATGTCTCAGGCTGTTCTGCTTTCAATCCAGCTACCTGCTAATGCATCTGAGAAAGTAGTGGAAAACCGGCCAAGGTTTTGGGACCCTGTCATCCAACTGAACCATTAAATTCAGTTTCTACCTGGCCTAGACGTAATTATTGCTCTCATCTGAGTAATATATCAGCAGATGGGGGATTTGACACTCTCACTCTCCTGCTGTCTGTGCACAAAGCTGTTTTTCACACATACAAATAGATATTCTGAAAAAGTCCTCAGTTGCCAGGAATTGGGGGCAGGAGGAGGATGAACTGAAACACAGAATACTTCTAAAACAGTGAAAGTCTCGTGTATGATGTCAGAATCTAACAGTACAATGCTGGGGACAGTTCATTACATATTTGTCCAAATCACTAAAATGCTCATCACCAAGAGTGAATCCATGGTAACTAGGAGTGAGGGTAAAGATGTGGTCGTGTCAGCTCATCCACGGTGAGTGTGGGTGGGGACAGGGGGTCTATGGTAAATCCCTGACCTTTGCTCTTCATTTTCTTGCAACTCCAACACTTCACTGAAAAGACAATAACTAAACACTGAAGAAAAATCCAAATGTGTGCATGTTTTCAGCAGGAAGCACACAATCATTTTCTTTATATTGATTTTGGGTTTTTTTTTAAAAAAAGATTTATTTTTATTATTTTTTTATTGGAAAGCTGGATATACAGAGAGGAGAGACAGACAGGAAGATCTTCCGTCCGATGATTCACTCCCCAAGTGAGCGCAACGGCCGATGCTATGCCAATCCAAAGCCAGGAGCCTCTTCTGGGTCTCCCACGCGGGTGCAGGGTCCCAAAGCCTTGGGCCATCCTCGACTTCTTTCCCAGGCCACAGGAAAGGAGCTGGAAGGGAAGCGGGGCTGCAGGGATTAGAACCAACTCCCATATGGGATCCTGGGCGTGCAAGGCGAGGACCTTAACCACTTGCGCCACCGCGCTGGGCCCGATTTTAGTTTTTTTTTTAACTGCAGGATTCAGTAGTGAGACTTTATGGGGCACAGTTTCTTCTTTAAGTGCATTTATAAATTGCAAATTGATGAGTTCAGATTTTTAGGCTAATGTCTCAAATATTTGCCATTTCCTTATGAGAAAACAATGCAAAGATTTTCCTCCAGAGATTGGAATTACATTTAGTATAGGGTTGTTAATTACATTCAATATTCTGTGTATTAGAACCCCAACTAATTCTTCGAATTTGGCCTGGACTCTATAGCTTATGGTTTCTTAATTTTTTCTAATTCCTTTTTTTTTAATTCTTCCTCTCTCTCTCTTTCTCTTTCTCATTCACTCTTTCGTTCTCCTTTTTCCTTTGTTTATTTCATTCTCTCTTTCTCCCTTTTCTCTTTTTTTATTTCTTTGTCTCTTGTCAGACGCCTCTTTAACATACCAGTCAGTAGGGGTTCACCGACAGATGAAAGGAAAGAGCTGAAATAAGATAGAAATAATCAACTTGGCTTGGTGTCAGTAACAGAAAGACTAGACCTAAGGTGAGTTTGCTTATTCTGAACTAGCTGCAGCGGGGTATCTATCATTGGTATCCATCACCACTTGTTGCCTAGGCAGTCACAGGAGGGATTTTTACTGGCGCAGTCTCACAGTGTACTTCTTGCAGTATCAAAAACTGATCCTAGATGTGAGGAAGGTCAAGGAGTTATGAGCAGCAGCAACAGCTATGTAAATGGCATCCCTTGTTTCAGGTTGGGTCACCAAATTTCAACTTCAATGAACAGACTGAAAAACTAGGAATGATATCAGTGGTAGGAATATTAACAGTAAACAGTATTTTTGGATCAGAGAATCAAGATGGCAGAATAGGGTAAGGACACATTTAAACAGACCAAGAAACATTAGCCAGTATGAAGAAGAGAGGGCACATTCCAGGAAATAGGAGAGGAAAGAAGAATGAGTGAGGTGTACCTGTAGACTGACAGACAAAGGAAAGCAGGGAAAATAATGGTGTTATGTTGCAGTGACTGATACCCCAGCAGCATCCAGCAAGCAGCAATCTGAACTCCACCAGCAGCTCGGAATTCCATCATCAACAAGGTGGGAAGGGATGTTACCAGGGAGCTCAGGAGGTGAACCCAGACAAAGAACTGTCCATCTTGCTAGTCTGTTTGATTTGACCAGGAGCAGAGACAGAGTGGCGGGTCCCAGATAGGCAGTGGGGGAACAAGATGGATTTCATAGCCCAGTCTGCCACCTAGAGCCAAACTAGGCAACATTTAGTTTAAGGAGGCAAGGACTTTGGAGCAGGACCACTGGTGTACTGAGCTGGAACTGATCTCATTTCTGGCTCAGTCAACTGCAACAACGTAGCATCCAACAGGTTCCTCCCAAGACAGATCTGGGTAACCCTCAGACCTGAAGACCAGAAGATCAGGAACAGTAGTAGTGGCACCTTAGGCATCATTTCTTACAGTGTGACAAAGAATTTAAGACTGCAGGGGACAGCAGTAAGCTGCGCATGCTCTGAGCTTGGCAAGAACTCACCTAGCTCATTGCAAAGCACTGGCTCCACAGGAAAACAATATCAACTATGCCACTGTATTGGTCAAAATAGATCTGCGAGGCCCTCAGATCTAACAGCCAACAAGTGCCAGCAAGATCAACACAACCAAAAAACTAGCTATATAGGACACCTGATGTCTCCCTAATCTTGGGACCTAATCCAACCAGAAGAGGGAGAAAGGTTATACAGACAATGGCACAGTCTCAACATGGTATCATAGGAGGAGAAGACTGGTGAGCCAAGAGCCGGGGCTTTGGAGACCATAGTGGAAATCTAACATAAGAACCCAGACCTGGAACTTGCTGGAGGGAGTGGCACAACTGACTGCAAAGATCAATGTACTAATGGCAATAAATCAAACTGTAGACCTGTAGGGGGCATAGCTAAAAAAAACCTGCCCCAAGGAGAAGAATATGATAACCAGAAGTACAATGACCAAGAGCAAGAGACAGAGGCATAATAAATATTACTGAAGACACCCCTTCAAAGCAGCAAAACTCTTTGCCAACCTTACAGTTCACTGAGGAAGACATCGAGAAAATGGCAGATACAAAATTCAAAACACTTGTTATTAAACTTCTTATCAACAATGAGAAGCATATAAAACAGGCAATCAAGGAATTTAACGAAAGTCACATTAGAAATGAATCAAATGGAAGCTGATGCATTAGAAATGAAAACAGTGGAGCAAATTAAAAGTACAGTGAAGAGTCTCCAAAATAGAATGAAGCAAGCAGAAGAAAGAATCTTGGAATTAGAAGATATTTCCTGTCACCAGGGGGAAGCAAACAAAAAGCTGGAAGTAGAGCTGGATCAGGCCAAAAAAAAAAATATTCAAAAATTGAAAGACAGTGTTAAAAGGCCAAACATAAGAGTTATGGGGGACCCAGAAGGGGCAGAAAGAGAAGCTGGGTTTACAAATGTATTCAATGAAATAATAAGGGACATTTTTCTTAATCTAGAGAAAGAATTGGGAAAAACATAGAGGAGGGGCACAGAACACTCAAAGGGTTTGATCAAAAGCAATCTTCACCAAGACACATGATCATCAGGCTCTCTTCAATCAGTAAAAAAAAAAAAAATCAATTGACATATAAAGGAATGTCAGTTAAACTCTTAGGAGACCTCTCACAGGAAGAGAATGGTGGGATATATTCCAGATTCTAAAAAGGAAAAAAAAAATGTTGGTCCAGGATAATGTACCCAGCAAAACTTGCCCTTGTCTTTGAAAATGAAATGAATTTTTTGCAGTCAAGAAAAGTTAAAATATGCCTCTTCCAGACCTGCCTTACAAATGATACTTGAAGATGTTCTCTTGACAGAGAAGAGGAATAGCACCTACCAAAACCAAAGGCAAATGGGAAGAACATCCCAGTAAAATGACAACAGAAGACTAAACCAATGAACAATCCATTGCTGAAATGACAGATCTGAATTACCACCTATTTTTATTAAGCCTGAATATAAACGGCTTAAACTTATCAAACTTCATAGATTAGTAAATGGATTTAAAAAGAAAACTATTTGTTGCCTACAGGAGACATATGTCACAAACAAAGCTCAGCAGAAGATGTATCTCACAGATTTTGATTCTGTTTTTAGTTTCATCTCTGCAAAATACTTTCTTCTCAAATGCTTCAGTGACTCATATGTCATACAGTAGCATTATTTTCTTCAAGAAGTTTCTTGATTTTCCTTTTCAATTATTCAGCAACACATTAGTCATTCAATAGCATATTATTTAACTCTATGATATTGTTAATTTCTTTTTTTCCCTCCTGTTGCTGATTTTATTTATTTTTTTTTTGTGGCTTTTCATTTAAAGGTAGTATAGTAGCTGTATAATGGAGACTTTCATATCCAGTAGCAAGTTATTTAACTTCATGGTATTTTAAATTTCTATTTTTCTTCCAGTTGTGGATTTTGTATGTGGCTTCCAATTTAGGAGGATTTACAGTGACTGTGTAATGGAGACTGTCATATCCAGATGCGAGGATAAAATGCAGTGTGCATCCCTACTTCCAGACAAAGATGGACTCCCAATGAAATTGTTTACACTATCTTGACAAGAGGATGCTGGGCTCTCTGCCATTGTCCTTGCCCACAACGATGGACACATGACTGTGTATGTAGAACTGTACTATAGTAATGATATAGTGAACTCAGTGAAGTGGAAACTTGGGAAGGGAAAGAGGAAATCCCAGGGCATATGGAACATAAAATGATAATAATAAAATGAAGATAAAATAAAAATTGATCTTTTGACCCTCTTAAAATTCTGTAATTCAAACACTAAAATACATATTCTTTAAACAAATATGAATTATTTTGTCTTTAGCTAAGAAATGATTCAACCTGTTGCCCCATTAAGTTTACTGCTCTAAATTCCCAGAATATATGTCTTTAATGAACAGGAGATCATTTAGGTAACTTGAGAATTACTTGTTTTTTCAAGGTTAAATTCAACATTTAATTTTTTAAAATTTATTTTTATTGGAAAAATAAATTTGCAGAGAGGAGAAATAAAGAGCTTCCATCCAATTGTTTACTCTCCAAATGACTGTTACAGCTCAATCTGAAGCAATCTGAAGCCCGGAGGCAGGAGCTTCTTCTGGGTCCTCCAGGCAAGGCACCAAGGTTTTGGGCTATACTAGAATGCTTTCCCAAACCATAAGCAAGGAGCTGGATCAAAAGTGGACTGACTGGGGCCCGGCGTGGTGGCGCAGTGGTTAAGGTCCTCGCTGGGCCTGTTTCCAGCCAGTGTCCAGTATGCCAGTGGTTGCTCTGACTCAGCTAGGCACAGCCCATCACCTACCGCGACCCCTGCCTTAGATACTGTGGCTCAGCATCCGTGACTCATGCAGAACAATTGGTTCTCACGCAAGAACCTAGTTGGGCATGTCGTGTGCCCCATCCTGGTTTCTAATTTAACTTCTGGGCTAAGGTTTGCTCAGTACTGCCTGGTGCCTCTGTTCTATCTTCAGAGGAAGAGTTACTGTGATTGGGAATCTTCAGGGTTGATTCACATCCCCAAAGCACTGTGCGTTCAGCATGGAGTTACCTAAGCAGCTAATCAAACAACCTAAAACCCCAGAACTCCCAGCCGGGCGGCCAGCAGGCGGAACCTGGTGACAAATGGTGCACTGGCTGCCCAAGGACATCTCACCATGTGCACGTGGTGGCTGGAGCCAGAATCAGGGGAAGATGTCCCATCCTGGGGGCTCCCAAGCCCAAGGCCTATGTGAGAATTTTTAAAGTACCAATGGAAAACAAAATAGCAACCTGGAATATGTTGCACCAAAAATTAAACAGTTTTCACCATCAAAGAACAACCAAAGTTATGTCATTTTTTATTCATATATAATATTAAATATATATTAAATTAATTTGTTTACTTTGAAGCAAGAGTTACAGAGAGAGAGAAAATTTTCATGTGCTTGTTCATAACCCAAAATGACCACAGTAGCTGGAACTGAGCCAGTCTGAGCCAGGACTCAGAGCTTAATCTTGGCATTCCACATGGATGCAGAGGACTGGGTATTTGGGTCATGTTGTACTACTTTCTCAAGTACATCAGCAGGGAGCTGGATTAGAAGTGGAGCAGCAGACAATAAAATTGTTGTCTGTATGGGATGCCAGCATCACACGCAGCTGCTTTGACCTGCTGGTCCACTTTGAAAGTCACAATAAATTTATTGCTATTATTCAACATGTGACAGAGTGTGATGCATGGGCTGAGTTGTGGGGAAGTATAATTATCAGTGTTGCAGCAAACACAATAAGCGAAACCCCAACACTCATTGGCCGGCTTACTGGATCTGCATTGGCCTGTGAGTGCCATCTGCTGCCTGATGGTGGCAGGTCAGAGAAACACCCTCCTCCATCAAGCAGGTACACAGTGAGTCTTCTTGTGAACCGCCAGCCTCCCAGAGTACAGACAGGTATATCACAAAATGCCAGCAAACCATCAGAGGTAGAAGGCACACAATTTGACAGCCATAAGAAAGCCCACAGACCTGAAAGATCATGGGAGGATTTCAACAACCCATTAAAATCAATAGATAAACAGATGAGACAGAAACTCAGCAAAGAAGCAACAGATCTCATGCAGACAATAGAATTAATGGACTTAATAGATACACACACAGAACCTTCCATCCCATGGACTCTGAATACACATTTTTTTTCAGCTGTACATGGAACTTTCTCTAGGACTGATCATATGAGAGGTCACACACACACACACACACACACACACACACACACACACATTCTCACCATTTTAAAAACATTTTATTTATACCATGTACTTTCTCAGACTGCCATGGAGTGAAACTAGAGATCAACAAATCACAACATCGTAAAAAATGTGTAAACTCTTGGAAGATGAACAACATGCTACTGAATGAACAATGGGTCAAAGAAGAACTTTAAAAAAAGTTAAAATTTCTTTGAAATCAATGATAGCACAAACACAACATTGCAAAACCTGTGAGATATTGCCAAGGCAATGTCATGAGGCAAATGCATTGCAATTGGTGTCTACATTAGGAAACAAGAAAGGGTCCAGGTAAATGAGCTAAGTATACAACCGAAGGAACTAGAAAAAAAAATTAAGAAAACAGCAAAACGGTCCCAGGAACAACAGAAAGAAGAAAATATCAAAATAAACAAATTAGAGACAAAAACAATACACAAGATTAATGAATCAAAAAGTTTGTTCTTTGAGAAAATAAACAGAATAGACACCCCACTGGCTCAACTGACAAAAACCAGAAGATAAGAATTAGTAGTACCCATCCAACACCAGTAAGAATGGCTCACATACAAAAAACCACCACCAACACTTGCTGGCAAAGATGTGGTGAAAAGGGAACCCTACTCCACTGCTGGTGGGACTGCAGACTTGTACAGCCTCTATATAAATCAGTAAGGAGAGCACTCAAACAACTGAAAATCTGCATACCATTTGAACCAGCAATAGCACTCCTAGCAATATATCCAAAACACCTGTTACAGGAGAAACCAACATGCACCCCTGTGTTCATAGCAGCACAGTCAATAATTGCAAAATCTTGGAAGCAACTGAAATGCCCATCACCAGAAAACTGGATAAGAAAGATATGGTTTATTTACTCCATGGACTATTACTCAGCTATTTAAAAAAATGAAATGCAGTTTTTTTGTGGCCAAATGGGCCCAACTGGAAACCATTATGCTAAGGGAAATGAGCCAATCCCAAAAGGTTAGAAACCACATGTTTGCCTTAATTGAAGATGAAATGATATCAATCTGAAAAATAGCACCTGTAAACTGTATTCCTACACCAAACCGCCTGTATCTCATGAAATAAGATATTGCGATATAACCAATGAACATACAATCAATGTGAATAAGACTGCTTGTGATCTACATCAAAGAACTGTAAAACCCAACACACTCTTAAGATGCTAAGCAGCTCGGAAAGGAGGTGGGAAAGCAGAGAAATCTTCTATCCCCTTAGTAGGCGGAAGAACACAGAAGTATAACTATCGGGAACATAACAAGTGATTCACAGACAACAGATTCGAATCCGTATTTAGACAATAGTAAAACTACAAAGACATATAAGGGGAATCAGGAGTGATCCTGACAACCTCTTAACAGGAGGTCATATGCATGGAGGGGTGGGCAAAGTGAAGCAGGTGGACAGGAGGATGCTTGTATCTCAACCCTGGAGACACTAGGATCCTCATCAAGGACTATCAGTGTGAGCACCAAGGACTACATCCCAACTTCCAAGGAGACCACTGGGAATTGGAGTGCCTTCAGAGGCAGAGAACTCTCAGGTCACCAACCCCTGTTTGGATCGACCACATGCGATGGACAAATCCTTCCTCGCACGATTCAAGGTCATCAGAACAACAGCCAGGAGTCCTGAGTGGTCCGCAGAACAAAAGAACAGCAAGCTTCCTTCAGGACTAGGAAGAGGAGCTTTCTCTGGTCCTTACTTAGTTCCAACTTTGGATCCCCACTCTCTCTGGCAATGACCATCAGGGTCGCTTTGGAGACCCCCACCCCAAAACACACCCCCCCACCACACACACACACACAAATTAAAATAGACAGAAAACAAGGAAAGCTTAGAACCAGACAGGAAACGGTCAGCCTGGACACACACATACCTTACTAGGTAGGACACAAACATTAGTTACTCACCACTAAGATATTGAAGATTTCTCTGCACACCCCTCCTAAAACTGTTCTGCACTTCATCTGTTGACATATGCCTTGTTAGATCAATAAGCAAATTTAGCCTATCCTAAAATCTGCCAGGTTCAGTAAAATTATGATTCAACACTATAAACTGCAAAATACTAAAATGAAAATAGACAGCTGAATAGTACCGTATAGCCATTTTAAGGTGTATAGAAGCTGGTTGTACATAAACTAAAATTGAAATGTCAATGAAATAGTCACAGGATGTGGTTAAGAACTTGCATTACTCAATACCATGTCAAATAATTCCATAATGTTGTAAATTGATGTTGATGTTATGTTGGGGCTTTTAATTGATCGGGATAATATTCTGCCAGCTCTGCCTTCAGACCAGAGACAGTCTCCCCAAGAAACCATTGAATTTATCTGGGCAATAAGATTCTGGACTCTATGCTTGGTATATGCTTGCAATGAAAGAATCTTGACTAAATTTGAACTGTTATATTGCACCAAATTGGAGGAATCCACCATGGGGGGAGGATATGGGGAGGAGTGGGGGGAATCCCAGAGCATATGAAACTGTGTCACATAATGCAATGTAATTAATATAAAATGAATAAATAAATTTTAAAAAATAAAGTCTATTTTCCCAGTGGGAAAAAAAGAAGAATTAGTAGTACCAAAGGTGAAAGAAAGAATGTAACAATAGACCCCTCAGCTATAAAGGGAGGAATTAGAAATTATTAAAATTATATGCCAACAAATCAGAACTTTCAAGAAGTGGATAGATTACTGCACTCATACCAACAACCAAAACTAACTCATAAGGCAACAGAAAATCCAAATAAACCTATAACTGAGACAGAGATGGAAATAGTAATGAAAACACTCCCAGTAAAGAAATACCCAAGCCCAGATGGCTGCATAGCTGAATTCTACAAAGCATTCCTCATGAAACTAACTCAGATACTATATAAACTGTTCAAAACAATTAGAGGGGAGGCAAGCCTTCCAAACTCGTTCTATGAAGCAACCATCCCTTAATACCAAAGAAAAAGTGACACAGCAGAGAAAGGAAGATACAGAACAATATCCTTGAAGATATGATGTTAAATCCTCAACAAAATCTAGTCAACAGAACACAAAAGTGCATCAGACAGATCATTCACCCAGGCAAGTTCAGAATTATTCCAGGCATGCAGGGATGGTTCAACACACACAAATTTATCAATGTGCTGCGTCACAGAACAAAAGAATAAAAATCATATGATAGTCCCAATCAATACATAAAAAGCACTGAATAAAACTCCACATTCCTTCATACTAAAAACTCTAAGCAAAGCATAGAAAGAACACTCCATGACTTAATCAAAGCAATTCATAAGAAAAACATAATGCCGGCATCATACTGAAGGGGACAGATTGGCAGCTTTCCTGCTAGGATCCTGCCAAGGAACCAGACGAGAATGTCCACTATCACCACTGCTATTTAACATAGTACTGGAAGTAATTGCAACTGCTATTAGGCAAAAAAAGAAAATGAGGGAATTCCAACAGAAAAAGAGGAAGTCAAGATATCTCTGTTTGCAGATGTGATTCATCATATAAGAGAACCCAAAGACTCAATAAAAAGGATTGTAGAACTTATACAAGAGTTTGGTAAAGAAGCAGGTTACAAAATAAATGAACAGACATCAGCAGCCCAATGTACATAAACAACTACAAGGGTTAAAAAGAACTAATCCGCATGGCACCCTTTAAAATAATAGAGAAGATACTGAAATATGTAGGAATAAATCAAAATAAAGCTGTGCAATATCCCTATGATGAAAGCTATGAGATTAAAAAAGTAAATAGAAGAAGAATTTTCTTCAACAAGTAGAGAAACATTCTATTCTGGATGGGTAGAGTCAATATCATCAAAATTGCATTGTTACTAAAAGCAATATAGAAATTCAACAAGATTTAAATCAAAATGCTTAGATTATTCTTCACAGAGCTGTAAAAATGATTTTTTTAAAAGTTGATCTAAAAACACAAAAGACCACAAATAGTCAGAACTATCCTGAAGAATAAGAACTTAGCTGGAGGATTCACAATCCCAAACCTTAGGACATATTATAGGACAGTAGTTATCAAAACAGCTTGGTACTGGCAAGAAGCAAAGGGGAAGAACAAAGGAGCAGAATAGAAACAGCTGAAGGGAGCTCACACATGTACAGCCATCTAACCTTCTGCAAAAGAGCAGGAAATAAGCTGGAGAAGACAGAAGCCTTCACTATAAAATGCTGTTGGGACAACTGGATAGCAGCTTGAGGAGCCAAGAAGCAAGATGTCCTCTTCTTACCACACACAAATATCAAATCCAAATGAGTGAAAAATCTAAATCTGTACACAGAAACCATTAAACTTATAGAAGAAAACGTAGAAAGTGTTCTGCAAGATATAGGCACAGGCAAAAATTTACCAGAAAAATCATCAAAGGCAGAGGAAGTCAAGCCAAAATAAACAAATGGGACTACAGCAAATTAAGATGCTTCTGCAAAGCAAAGGATACAACCAACAAAGTAAGTAAGTAAATAAATAAATAAATAAATAAATAAATAAATAAATAAATAAATAAAAACCGAGTGGGAGAAAATCTGCACACCACACAGGAGACAAGGGGCTAATATTCAGAATATATACAGAATTCCAATATAACAACAAAAGAGCAAATCAGTTAAGAATTGGGCAATGGAAATGAGCAGCCACTCAAAGGAACAAATACAAATGGTTAACAGACATGAAAAAATGCTCTAACTCCTTGGCAATAAGGGACATTCAAAAGCAATATCAGGTTCCACTTAACTCCAGTAACACTGGCCCACATATAGAAAACTATCAACAGTACCTGCTGGTGAGGATGAAATGAAAAGAAACTCAACTTCACTGCTGGTAGGAATACAGGCTGATGCAGCCACTGTGGAAATGAGTATGGAGAACACTCAGGCAACTGAAAATTCACCTACCATATTACCCAGCAATTGTACCCTTGAGAATATACCCAAAGGACCATTATACATGAGAAAGCAACAAGCACTCCTGCATTCATTGCAGCACAATCGACAATTGCCTAAACTACAACCTACATGCCCATTGACAGAGGACTGCATAAAGAAACCATGGTTTATCTATCTATGGAATACTACTCATTGTTAAATGAAATATGATTGTTTGCAGTCAAATGGACCAAACTGGAGGCCATTATTTTAAGGAAAATAAGCCAATCCCTAAAAGTCAGATAACACATGTTTGCTCTAATATAAGATAACTTTCATCAAAAACGTCAACGCTAATATTGCAGAGGTATTTCTGCTCATCTTCTTATGGAATGGCTTTCTTGTTTCAATTTGCAGTTTTATAGAGTCAAATCTAATCTAAAAATATTTGCAATGCATCTCCTACAATAAGTTCTTGTGATTCATTAACTGATCATCCTTAAGAGATGGATTGGGTCCAGCTCAACAGCCTAACAGCTAAAGATCTCAGCTTGAACACACTGCGATCCCATATGGATTCCAGTTCTATTCCTGGCAGCCCTGTTTCCCACCTAGTTCCTTGCTTGTGGCCTGGGAAAGCAGTTGAGCACAGCCCAAGGCACTGGGACCATGCACCCATGTAAGGGACCCAGAAGAAGCTCCTGGCTTCAGGTTGGCTCAGTTTCACCTGTTGCGGCCACTTGGGGAGTGAATCATTGGACAAAAGATCTTCCTCTCTGTCTCTCCTTCTCTCTATATACATCTGCCTTTCCAATTAAAATAAAATATATCTTTAAAAAAGAGAGATGGATTGCTTGTAAACACGTGAGACTGTAAATGTCCATACAATGATTTGCTACAATATCATGAATAATGAAGTCTTAGTTATTAATTGTGATTCCTTCCATGCCACAAGTGTCACACACTGGCATCTATTCCTGAAAGAAATGTTTGTGTGTTTTTTTGTAAATTCCTATTTTCACTACTCTTGTGATGTGTTTTATTTTTGTAAATTTTTGTTCAACTCACATTGATGAAAACTTATTTTCATCCCTATGTGGGCTGTGGTCACTTGGTTCTGTTATTTATGGTTATATAGTGAAAGCGCAGTGGAGATTGATATGTTCAGATATGGAGACAAGATGGACTTCCAGTGAAAGAATCGAATATATCCAAACAGGAAGATGATGGACTCCCTGAAAATGTCCTTGCCTGCATTGTTGGAAAGCACTTCAATAATAGCATGATGGACTTGTGAGGGAAATCAGTGTGGGGCAGGGTGTGGGGGAGAGGCCTTGGGGAAGGGCTCTGGCAACCCCAGAACCTATGGAATTATGTCATAAACCAAAAGAAAATATGTTAAAATGCAAGAAGAAGCAAAACCCCCCAAGTTGTAGCAGTGCACATATAATACATTAAACTGAAAAAAAGTAGTACAATGAAAAAAGAAAAAAATTCTATAGGGAAGCAGCATAGCTTAAAGAAAGTAAGTTATTAGAAATAAATTCTGAAGTAGCTACTATTTTGATAAGAGGCAGAATTACAGATAATAAATAGACATATTTAATATTAAAATAAAGAAAAGGAAAAAATACAAAAAACCCAAATGAGATTATATTTTAAATTTTAAACATGAATACAAAAACATAAGAAGATGTGCTTTGCCAAACAGAAATTAGTATCATTTTGTAACTGCCAGACAAAACATTGGAAATTATACTAGTACAGAAAAAGAGTATAAATTTATAGTGATAGAATTTTCAGTTTTTGAAGACTATATAAATTTAATTATCTATACAACTTCCTAATAAATGAAGCAAAAATCAAAGAGTTATAAGGACAAAATTTTCATATTTTCTCATTAATTAAACACATTCAATTAGGATTCAGAAAATCTGAAAGATTATCTTTGCAAACTTGACTGAATTTACTATAATTCACCCAGAGAATCGATGCAAAAATGCCATGTGATTTTGCCAATGCACTTCTCAGTATATATTCCTTGTGGAATCATGTCCAAGAGGTTAACTGGGATGGCAGAGGCCCATGGGAATCTGTTGAGCGGAGACTACAGGAAGGACAAGGTGGAGGGCCTCTCTGCCCCCAGTGACTCCTTGGACGTGCTTTTGTGCTTTCCTGCTAAGCATAGTTGCTCTAGTTGATAGACTAGCCTAGAGCAAAGCAATACCCAAGAACAATATAGCTTTGTTAACTTTCCTGGAAGTCCTTGTCTCTGTGAGAGATGTTAATCACTAACCAATTAAGTCTTGTCACAGAAAATAATTCCACTAATTTTCAGTGACATAACCTAACCTTGAACTAATGTAAGTAAACCTGGTGGTAATAACTAAGATTCTGCGGAAGTTTAACCTGTTTGAATCAAGTTTGAACTGCTGCTCCACTGAATGTATAAAAACTAAAACACTGAAATAAGCTTTTGTCAGTTGCCCACAAGAGCACTGTCTGGATTATTTAGTAACGCCCCTCATGAGGCACCTGCAAAGAAAACTTGAATCTCCCCACTGTAAACATAGAGTTTTAAAAATATATCTGTATTTCCATATCCATTTCAGGCAAGTAAGACCCCAGGGTAGAAAAGGCAGGTTTCCTACCTACTGAAGCAGTGTTGATGTTATTTTGCAAGAAGCTCAGGAGAATTTGGAGTTTTGGGAATCTTGGGCTCATCCACAACAGTGTCCCATTCATGTATAAGGATCTTACTCCTCGTGTTTTCAATTTAGCCGCTGTTGAAGGAGATATTTGGAGTAATATGTAGAAAATGTGTGCACTATGATCCAGTTTGCCTGAGAGAGACAGACAGAGAGAGAGAGAGAGAGAGCACACCTGGATTTCATTTTTAGCTTCAATTCCTTTCACAAGTGCCATGCGCACCACCTGCTTCTCTGCTCCTTTGCCACCTGGTTCCTGACTCAGCTCATGGACTTTGCAATCCAGGAACTAACGATTTTCCTCTTACTCTGGCATGGGGCTGATACAACCTATTTGTAAGAATCTGTCTTGAAACTTCTTGGAATGCCTGGTACAAATTTTTGACAACATCATCTGGAAACTTCTAAGTGATACTGAAATATTTTCCACTAAATACATTATGCTGTCTGTCATCTGTGACTCATTCTTCCTTGCTTATTTGCTTTTCTCTTCCTTTCTTTCTTTGATCATTTATTATTTATTATATATTTATCTAGCATTTCCATCACTATTTTTAGATTAGTACTAGTAATGACTGAATAAGGACTTTTTTTTTTCCTTCTGTCTTTATTTGAGCAGTCAAAACATTTTCACATTTTAAAGGAATTTCAATGCAGCACAAAGATCTACAATTCTTTGAATATTTCTCTGCTGAGCTTTAGCAATATCTTTTACGATCGTGGTGTTCTTTATAGGGCACTTTACAGTTTTTTGAAATTTATTTCTCTTTTCTTATTTGGAAACTAGATGATAAATCAATTTTATAATAGTTTGTACTATTTAAGATATATTTATGCTTTCTTATACAAACGTATGGCTCTGTATCATGAAAAACAAATAAATAAAAAAATTTCCTTAATTCCTTTCAGATTCTCATAAATAGGCCTGTAATAAACACCACAAGGAACAGAGGATAATTAAAAGTGTTTTTCCTGGGATTGGACCCAGACAAGGTTGACTCTACTCAATTTCATTCTAGCTTTACACTGGATGTGTTGTCATGGAAACAGTTTTTCAACAGAAAGCACCAGGCTTAAGGATATATTTTTAAGCAGCAAATTATAGGAGTCACACGATTACAAACAACGAGTACCCAACATAATCCCAACCCAAATACAAAAATTAAGAAAAACTACCAGACCCAAGTACAATAAACAAACTTCCCAGAAGTACCACATACCACCAAAAAAACAAACTGAATATTCAATAACAAGGGAGGTTAGGAACTAATTATCTAAAAGCAAAAAGAAACGAAAGAGGATAAATGTTCTTAACATCTGTAAATATTCTTCAAAGCAATTTAAAAAGTGACATAATACAACAAATGAGTGGAGAACACCAAAGGAAGGTGGCAGAAAAGGTGTAGAAGGCAGCCAGCACTCACGGATTGTAACTCAGCTTCCATAGGTTCTCCCAAGCTCCAGATCGCTGCTTGATAACTGGAGTGTGGCTGTGCGGGACCTACAGTAAAAGTGACTGCAGCAACGTCGGAGAGCTGGGACCAAGTAGGAGGCAGCTGCTGGGAAATGGAGCTGCTGCCTCATCCCTCACGCTTGCTTCACTCACACAACTCCAGGTGACCTGATGGCAGAGGGCATTCGAATTGGCTGCGTCTCATTGACATCATAGGGCCCTGAGAACACACAAACTGTCCAGTCAGCAGCTGTATGGTCAGAATACCCCAGAATCCTACAGCCTCAGCATTCTAGAAGAATCCGTGGTTACCAGCAGGCCACTCCTGGTGGTGGAGAAAGGTGGTGAATGACTCAAGTTCTGCTCTCGATGGTCTTTTCTCCCCACAAGCTCTGGAGGGAGGATGTTCAGATTCCACGGAAACCGGGAGATTGTGAGTAGTTGGGATTGGGCAGCCCATGGGTGCGGGAGTAGTGCGTTTCTATACACGGTTGTGATTTATTTATTTATGTATGTATTTATTGATTAATTGATATTTTTATGTCAAGCAAAATACCTGTATTTTTCAAATCAGTAAGATTGAATACAGTTCTCCACTAGAGATGGTGTTTGGAAATATGTATATAATGTAGACTAGCAGTTGATCCAGTTGTATGTGTTACATCACACACATTTAACCTCTAATCTCTCAAGTTTTCCATTGTAGAGTACAGTGTCATTAATTAGGGTCACCATACAACCCTAATGTGCAATAGCACCACATGATCAATACCTACCAGCCTTGAGGTCCTTCCCTCTGCTAAAGAGAGACTTTATTTGCTGAAATTTAAGGTGATTATGCATTTATTATTTATAGACTACATAGTAAATTAGGGAAATATATTAGTGTTTAATGCAAAGTGGTAGTTCACACTTAAAAGGCAAAAGAATAAATGGTGTTTCTAACACTGAGAAATCAAAACCATCATGGGATAAGCGTCTGGATATTACACATCTTGATCACATTTTTGCATTAAATTATGTTTACAAAATGTTTTCTCTGCCTTTATTTCTTGCAAGTTTAATAATTTTTCTATTTAATAATTGATATAAATTTGTAAGACAAGCTTCTATATCTCTAGATTTCCTTGGCTAGCTATAACCAAACTTTTCTTGATATGTTATGGTTAACTCCTGTTTGAAATTTTATTGATAGCCTTTAATCTGAAGATAAAGTGCTAATTTTTTATTTAATATTTTAACTTTTTTTCTTATTATAGAGTGAGAGAAGGAGCTAAGGGTGGAGAAGACAAGAGAGAGAAAATGAGAGAGAAAGTGAGCAGACAGGAGCCAGGAACACATTCCAGGTATCCCATGTAGGTAGCAGGGCACCAGCTACTTGAAACCCCACCTGCTCACTCCCAGGTGCACAGGGAGCTTCAGTGAGCCAGCATTCACACTCAAGTGCTCTGGCTTGGTATGTGAAGTGCCTTCTCAACCACCATACTCAGAGCCTTACCCGAACATTCATTTTTTTACTTAAGAGATTTTTCTTTCTTTTACATAGCACTTAAAAAAAAGTCATTGTGATATATTTTGATCTCTTTTGCTTTTGATAGCAAATCAAAATTTATTGCTAGTTATTTTCTTTTGGATGTAGTGTGGGGTTTACCTCTATGTTAGCATTTTGATCTTGACTACCATGTGTCTGAGTGGTCTTCTCTGGGATTCTATGCTCAAAGTTTATTTGCAATTCTTGGTTGTTCACATTTGCTCATAAGATAAAGTTCATAAATTTTGGCCATTCTTTTTTTCCAAGTACATTTCCTGCCCATTTTCCATGTTTTTCTTATTTTTGGACCTCTTTACATATATGTTGGAGCATTCCCTATTGTTTGAAATATCACCATGGCTATGTTATATTTTTCCATTTTATTGTTATCTCTGATAACAGAATGCATAATATCTATTGTTTGAATTTTACATCCCTTGAATCTTGTTTCATCAAACTCTATGTGCTATTACACCAACATTTCAAACTTTTATTTCAGAATTTTGGGGGGATCTTTAGAAATCAAAATTGGTTTATTTTAACATTTGCATTTGTATATTGTGAGTGACCATCTGCTCCTTTGTAATGCCATCTTTTCACATCATTCAGCATATTTACAATGGGGTCTTTGGAATAATCGACATTTCCAACATCTGTGTGAACTGTGAGTGCACTTTTACTGACTGACTTTTCCCCATTATTGTGGTTTGTAGTTTTGTTTCCTCTCATGTACATATTTTTTTTCTTGAGTGCTGAATATATTGTAGTTATGTTTTCTGGATTCTCTATATTCTCTTATTGTCCTGTAAATGATATTTCTTCTTATGTAAGCAACTGGACAAACTACTGGCTGGAAAACTTAAATTTCTTTCAGGATATTGATTTCATCTGCTCTCAGCAAGCTCATAGTTAATTATTCCTCTTTTCTTGCAGAAAACCCGTAAGTGTAAGATGTACATTTACTCATATAGTAGGAACTGTCTTGTGATTCAAAGAGCTGATCAGGATTTAACCTCCTTAACTTAGGGTGGCTAAAACTATGGATTCTGCCTCTTGTCTGTTGACATGTGAAACCTCTATGCTTAAGTATTGATCCTGTCTAATATCGTCCTGTCACCATCATAACCGCTTTAAAAAATTCAGGGTTCAATTATGAGTGTGACACCAATCAATTTATACCCAGCATTCCCAAAGTTCAGCTGCCCTACTTTCATTTATTTTTCCTCTTCTGGAATCCCACACTATAATTACAGCACCCTTAGCAGCCCAGATAAAGGGAATACTGCTTTCAAAAACAAAAATTCCAAACCCTATGGACAGAGATCTCACAGAGACTTGCATTTAGTATTATTATTTTTTTCTTTTTATAACCTGTATTTTTTGAGATGACATTTAAACTTACATTACAGTCAAATTCCTAATGATTATATAAAATAAAAGTTCAGTGAATAAAAATTAGAAAACTAATCTGATAGGAGAAATAAACATGGGTTATAAAAATAATTAGATAAAAGATGTTCAACTTAATGCACACAAATGTAAAATTTGAATCATTAAAATTACAGTGTTATATAATTTCAGTTTGTTTGACATAAAGATCTAAAAATAATAATAGAAAAACCTAGCTTGCTGCTATGAAAAGTTACATACTTACACTATTTTTTTCTGTGTGTAATTAAAGCTGTGATATTGTCCTAAACCTTTGGGGGAAAAACTGGCCTTCTCACTAATATGATAATTTTCTCTAAGCTATCCATTTGACTTCTAATATATTTTAGTTAAGCAGCAATACTTATTTCAAATTTGGTATTAGTTTTACTAACATTTTTCTCACACACTTTTGGATTATTGATTGATGAGTACTTTTGCCGAAGTTTCAAGTCCTGATTATAATTATTACTATTTTCTTAGTTATTGAAAAGTAATGGAAATTATTATTAATATTCTGAGTTTCAGAAGCAAGATTATTTTAAATGCAGCAACTTTACTCATTTCATTTATTCTAGGAGGTTTTGTGGTGAAGAGTGTAGCTTTCTATCCAAAGCAATGCACTCTGTAAGTAGTTACATCTACGTCTTTATCTTTTCTTTTCTTTCCTTTCCTTTCCTTTCCTTTGCTTTTCTTTTCTTTTTCTTCTCTTCTCTTCTCTTTCCTTCCCTTCCCTTCTCTTCCCTTCCCTTTGCTTTTCTTTCCTTTCCTTTTCTTTTCTTTTCTTTTCTTTTCTTTCCTTTCCTTTTTTCTTGCCTGACTGCTCTGAGGCTTTCTTTGTGGGTGTGAATTGTCAGTTTGTCAGTTTATTCCCTGAAGTGGACTAGTTGTCTTTTTTCTGATGTTAGACACAATGATTTCAGCTTTTCCTTTTTGAGTCGGATAGTCATTGTAGATTGTCAGGTATGACACTCGTTACATCAGAATATATGTGAGTATATACTTATGTTTAGATTTTAATGATCAAAATAAGAATATCTTATACCGTACTGCCAGTCTTCTCAGATGATATATATATGAAATATTTTATTTGGTAAAATTAATCACCCTCTAATATTTACATTTGATAATTTATAAATAATATTTTTAGTTATTCATCTTTCCATAAGATCGTGTCATGTGTATTTTTGATGTTTTATCATATACATCTGAAGAAATATTTAACATTTTATGTATCAGTATAATTCATTTCACACTAATTTTTGTCCGTCTGAATCACTTGCCTGTCTCTTCAGATTCCTTGGATTACATTGAGGTGGAAAGCATACGATGATGTCAGGGTTTAGTTTATTTGCTCATTTTGGGTAAGGATATTGGTGAGATGGTATCTGTGGGGAGCTACCTGTTCTAGCAGTTCAGGCACTGGCATCCTGCATCTGGTATCAGCAGTCAGTCCTGGCTGCACTGCTGATTGCAGCTTTGTGCTGTGCAGTGGTGGTGACTCAAGGGGCAGGTTCTTAACACCTAACTAGAGACTTGGCATGGCTCAGCCATGGCTGTGGAGGTCATTAATGATATCAACCAGGCAGGAGTGAGTCTTGATTTCTCTATTCCTTATGTAACTGTTTTCCTTATCCTAAATTAAAAGTGTTTATACAACTCTACTTCATTGAGTACTGCCATGTGCAGGAAAATGTTTTGATTCTAATATCACAACAGAAAATAAAACTAGCTGTTTTATCCATTCTCTGAGCATTTCCATTTAAATGTCAAAGATGAGTGGGGGTGGGCCATAAGAACAACAATAAACATGCAGCAAGCAGCAAAGGGACTCAGGGAATGCTGTGAGCATGCTCCTGTGCACACTGCCGCTCCGCAGGTGGCCTTCATGCAGGTGTCTGCAGGAGCCAGGAGAGAGGTCACTCATACCTGCAAAGGTGTGTCCTGCACAGCCAAAGTCCCACTGCAGAGTGCAGTGTATGTCCTGTGCTGAGTCCAGACCTGACCTCCCTGATTCCAATCCAGCTCTCTGATAACGCACCTGGGAAAGCAGAAGTTGGCCCAGGGGCCTGGTTCCCTGCCTGTGTGTGAGGGAGCCCAGTGGAAGTCCAGACTCCTGGCTTCTGTTGGCTCAGCCTGTTGTAGCCATCTGGGGAGTGAACAAGTGGATGGAAGTTTTTACTCCTCTCTCTTTTTCTCTTCTCGTCTCTCTTCTCCCTCTGTTACTGTGTTTATCAAATAAACATTTCTAAAATGCTACCAGGTGAAATTTAGTAGCATATTTATTTTGACATTATATATCATGTTTAAACAATCTGAAATTTACAACATGTAAGTTTATTAAAGCAAAATATATTAATATTTTATGTATTACTACCTTTTGGAAATTCACATTATATTCAGTACCATTTTTCCCTCTACATTTCCGTTGTGCTTCCTGGTTTCTGGTCATCACAGGTTATTTGTAACTTTCACATATGAGAAATAACAAGCATAATTTGCTTTTTGTGTTTGCTCTACTTCACTTAACATGTATATTTCTACTTCTATTTTTTTTTATAAGTTCCAGGTTTCCACTATTTTTTGTGGCTGAATAATATTTTACTGTGTTTGTGTGTGAGTTTGCAAATGTGTGTGTGTGTGTGTGTGTGTGTGTGTGTGTATGAGTGTGTCACAATTTCCAGTGCAGTGCTTGGACATCATGGGTTCCGGTGTTCCCCTAAATTGTAGAGTAAGTATAATTCATGACGATGTATTTTGTGTTACATAAATAACTACAAGACTGGTTGTGTGAAAAAAATGGAGAAGCCAATTGCCTTGGATGGTTCATTCACACTGAGTATATCTGTTGGAATATGGAACATTTATATGTGCTGATACATTTTCCAATATTCATATCTGCTAACACGTTTTACAACAACAACGCATACTTGGAACCCATTCATTAGTTAATTAATTGGCTAATAGCTGGAAGGCATATTCTCAATCAGGAGCTTTAACTCGGCCTGGTTCTCCTGCACGGGTAATAGAAGTGAGATCACTGGTGTCATCACCTGTTGCCTCCCAGGATGAATGTTAACAGGACACGAGATTCAGAAGCAGAGCTGAAACCTAAGGCGCAGCACTGCGATATGACATGAGGGACTGAATGCAATCTAAGTTACCATGGCTAATGCCAAAGCATATATTCATGGTATTTCTGGACCTTCCTGAGATTCCCAATGTGCCACCTGAATCATAGCATGTTCCTAGAAAATCTTCACAAGGCAATTAGACTGTTTTAAATGGAGACAGCAGCTCTTGGTCAGTTAAGATCTTCGGAATGAGTGAGTGTCTGTTATATTATTGCTGAATCTGGATTTCTGCTTTGATTACATTCATGGGTTTCCTTCCATTCCCACTGCCATGCACATCCTGGGAGACAGCACGTGATGCTTCAGGTAGGTGGGTCCTTGTCATCATGCTCCTGTTGTGCTTGACCCAGCTCTATCAACTGCAGGAATCTGAGGATTGAACCAGTGGATGCAAGATCTCTCTCTCTCTCTGTCTTTATCTCTATCTCTAGAAAAAAAAAATGACTATGATTTTGTTTTGACATAAACTCTTGTCCAAACAGCAGACTCTGCTTTGAGATTGCCTCAAAAAGTTCAGGGGGAAATGGAATTAACACAAGTTTATTTTCATGCAAAATTCCAGAAGTGGTAAAACAAAGGGTTTTCAAAAGTTCACAGAAATGACTGCTAGTTAAGATATACTCTTGGGTTTCACTTTTTTTCCACTAAAGTAAACTTATCTTTAGTGCCATTTCCACAAAATTTTGAGATTTTTTTTTCAAATTCATCTGAAAATAATATTTTCATTCTTCTCAGAAGCCCTTTCCCATCTTTCTGAGGACTGATAGTATTGTTCACTGTGAATTGATTGTGGAAGTCTTGATAACTTAAGTTTATATTATTGACTTGGAAGATGAAGAAGGACATGATATCACGAGTTATTTCACAAGGTAACCTGGCTTCTGTCTGTGTCTCTGGTTTGTTGGAAAGCCCACTCATAAGTTTTCTGCTGACTGATGTTGGGATAATTTCCCTGAACAATCGTCGTTTGCACATGATTCAAAATGAACAAGAATTTCTTATCTTCCTAAGTTCTGCCCTCACTACTTGGTCTGAAAGCTTTAGATCAGAACATTTCCCTCAACATGGTCAATATATGGGGAAACATTCTTCTCTAGAGCCTCAGCAAAAATGTGGATCTGCTGATTTTAGAATCTATGACCTCAGAACATCTTTGGCTGCTTTCCCGGGTGCAGTAACACAAACCCAGAGCAGAACTGTTGCAACTGCAATGAAATCCATAGGTCAGCATTTTTTAAAACAAAGATACCTTGTTGAATGAAATAAAGTTGTTGTGGTTGTTTTAATGTTTTATTTATATAAGGTGAACAGATTTCACGTGCTTCACATTTACAGATTTAAGAGCATAGTCACACTTTCCACCTACCCTCTCTCCCTCATTCCTGCGGTCCTACCTAATATCCTTTCCATTTTATTTTTTATTTAATTTTTACTGTGACACATTTTGAGCTTATTTTATAATCCCAAGCTTTTTTCTTCCTTATTTGAAGAAATTGAGAGGTAGTAAGTAGAGAAAAATTCAGGAGTAAGGACAAGAACTATTTTTAAAAATCAGATGTCATATATCAAAATTGAATTCCTTCACATACATTATATTTTTGTACTGTGTATATTAGTCAACAAATCCCAGAGAAAATATACAATATTTGTCTTCCTGAAACTGATTTATTGTACTAAGCACAATGGTTTCTGTTTATTTCAATTTGTGTGTGAAACACAGAATTTCATTATTTTTTACACTTTAGTATCCCATAATATATATGTATATATATATATGTGTGTGTGTGTGTGTGTAATTTCTGTATATATGTATGTGTATATATAATGGAATGAATATATATGCTATGTAAATTTATATAGCACACTGTATATAATATAATCTATATAATGGAATAAAATATAAATACTATATATTATGTTTATATATGTATATATTATATATTTATTTACATATATGTCACATTTCTTTGTATCCATCATCAGTTAATGAACAGCGGAGTTGATTGGATATCTAAGCTAACAAGAATTAAACCAAAACTGCATGGTGGTGAAAATAACACATTTTCTGATTTTATTTCATTTGAGTAGAGTTTAAGGAGTGATATGCCTGAGTCATATAGTAGATTCATGTTCAGACTTCTAAGGACTCTCTGTATTATCTTCCACATACTTGCATTGAGTCTAATCCTCACAGTGTTTTAGGATACTTTTTCCTCACATCCTCCCTGTATTTTTATTTTGGATGATAGATATTCTGACTGGTGTGCGGTGAACATCATTGTGGTTTTGATTTCCCTTTCTCTGCTGGCTGGTTATCCTGAGCCTTTCTTCATGTGTCTCTGAGCCATCTGCATTTCATCCACTAAAAAATGCCTTTTCATTTCCTAAGTGGATTGCTTGACTTGTTTTTTTTTTGTAGAATTTCTTTAGCGCTTTAAAGGTTTTGTATACCAGTCCTTTATGAGTCTCATAGTTTGTACAGATTTTCTCCCCTTCTGTCACTTGCCTCCTTGTCAAGTGATGCCTTTGATGTGCAAAAGCTTCTTAACTGGATATAATTTCATGTGTCTGTTTTTGTTTGCTTTTTGCCTGTGCTTCTGAAATCTTTTCCAAAATGTCTTTTCCTATGTCAAACTTTTGCAGTCTCTTCAATGCTTTTCTCTAGTGATTTGATTGTGTCTACTCATATATTTAAATCTTGCACCCTTTTAGGTTGTAAATCTCTGTCATCCAGAACATCACTAATGACAGCTGGCCTCAGAAATGGACTCCAGTGTCCTGAACCTCCTGTGGTGCATGTCATGGTGCATTCACTTCCACTAACCCTCAACACTATGGGACAAGACTTGAGAGCTCTCTTTAAGGTTGGTCATTAAAAGCTCCTTTTAATCAGTTTTATCCTGTATATGAATGCTCTCAGAATCCATTTTGCTCCAAATTCCCCTGCAATATGATCCAAAAGGTTTCATTTGAACATTCAATGTAATAGTGTTAAAAAGACAACAATATTGTAAAATAGCTAACATTTATGAAATACTGCCTTATATTATTATTTAATTTTAGTATTTTGAAAAGTGAAGTAACAGCATTTAAATGTATAACATAATGAGGAACTATGTAAATCATGCAATGCTCTTTCATGATAATATTCATGAAATATAAACAGCACAAATAAATAAAGCTAGTTTTCATTATTTACTGCTACTTGTCATAAATAATTTGACTAGCTATTTCCTAATCAATAAAAATCATTTTTGTTGTAACGTTGGTTAAACTTTCTTGTGTCAGAAAAATACTGGACTGTATAGAAAGTGGTTTTCAGAATAAAAACTTATGGAGAAATCTGGAGAGAGCTCCATCAGGATCAAATTGCAAACTATGCTGATCGAGAAAACTGTTGCTGATATCCAAATTTAGTCTGTCATTTTGAATCAAGAGTAGGGATTGGCACTTGTGGCTCCCTGAGGGAAGGGAGGTCCAGCAGGCCTTCAGGTTCTCCTCAGACTGGAAGCTTTTTGACAGGCACAGGTGCATTCAGCTAGCCTGCTTGTCTCGCTTGTGGAGGAAAGGACCTTGGTGGACTGGGTGCCAATGGCACTGGGTGAAGCTCTTGGACCACCCAGCAGTACACTCTGGGGGATTAGGGTGTTTACACAGGTAGGGGTGAATGATGGCCTGTGGTTTAATGCCCAGGTGAGGAACTACTACTGAAGAGATTGCCATGGACAAGGCCACAGTACATGTACATAAGCAAGGGGCTGAGACCAAGTAGTTTAGAGGGCAGAACAGGAGGGCCTTTAAGGCTCAAGGCTGAAGTACAAGCACAAATCGGAGACCTAAGTTGGGTTAGTCAGCATTGAAGATCATTGAGAACCATTTCCTGGCACACACTATAGCTAAAGCTGGAGCCTATCAGTGAGAGTTGGAACAGAGCCCGGTGCTGTTAGAATGGGGACAACAGTACCTAGCATGTGAGGCAATCAGGTCTGGAAACAGAATCTGTGGGGGATACATGAGCTTACCCTGTGGAACAGCAATCTCCACTGGCATTTCCAAGAGCTGTGGATGGGAACAGGCCTGGATGGAGAACTAAGGGGAAACCCCAACTGCATTGAGGTTCCAAGTGATGAGGACAAGAGCTGGATTGAGGGCAGCTGTCTGGGCTGGACATGGCTACAGCCTCCCTTGATGTGGATGTGGACTGGGTCTGGCAAGGGACAAACTGGGCTACACTCCAGCATCCACTGGTACTTGTGAGAGACAGGGAGATTGTAGAACGGGCTGGGCTATGTCTTGACTCCCACTGAATCACGCAAAAGCTTTGTCTGGGTACAGCCCATGTATAGCTAACCTACAATATAAAAAAAAAAAAAAAATAAGAACCAGAGTGGGTGTGTGCAGATTGAGCAAGGCCACTGTTCTTGTGAGGACAAGAGATGAACAAAGTCAACCAGGTCCAAGGACCCACTGGTGTGTGCAAGATTTACCATTGAGAGAACCGCTGAAAGAAAAGCTTGGGAACACCCCTTCATCGGGACACAGTCCCTGCAGGAGGGTGCAAAAATAAAGCCAAGGAGCAGTCCAGACAATGCCAGGATAGAGTAGCCACTGGCTTACATCTGGCTGAGGTCTGGGGATGGACCAGGCTCAGCCAGTTTATAATATCCACAGACAGATCTGAGAACCAGGACAGGGTGCAAGATGGGTCAGGTCAGGCTGCAACACCAGCCAGTTCACATCAGGCTGGGACAGGGATCTGTCCGGATTGGGCTTATCTGCAGTACCCACCAGTAGAAGCTAGAACATGGGGCAAGCTAGACTAAGCCAGGTTGAGCAATGCATAGTGGATTATGAGTTGAGGCAAGCTATGCAAGGCTGGGTCTGTGGGTGTTGGGTTCACAAGCCCCACAGTCAGGTGATCCAGCAGGGCTTGTGTCACCTGGCCTGGATCCTGGGGCCTGCTTGTCAGGTGGGTGCGAGTGAGCCCTGGGGTGGAGATGGTTCAAGTCTCCACTTCCTGGTCATTGTGCCCGCCTGTGAGGTAGGTACATTGTTCATGAGCCCAGAGGTTAGGGATCTGGCCGGGCATGAGTTGCCTGATTTGGGTCCTTGGGCCCCCCTCTGTGGTGGGTGTTGGGTTTGTGATCCATCGGGTGGGGGGATCCATCGGGGCTCAGGTCATCTGACCTCAGTTCTTGGTCCCACCAGCAAAAACTATGTTCTCCTTAGTAAAAAACAAACAGTGGATGAACACCTGATGCTCATGAAGAATATGGCAGCCCATCTGGTACAACAGCAGAAGAAGGAGACAGAACAAAGTGATGACAACAAAAATACATTTGAATGGAGACTTGAAGTTGACTAAGTGAGCTAATGAACATTGAGAGGGCTGAGTTATCCTTGGATCGGCAAAAGTAACAGCATTTCAGAACTATCCAAGCCACTTGGGCAAAACCCTCAGAATTGAACTCTCCGGGACCTTTAGCTGATATCAGGTGGCAGTTCCCCATCCCTGGGTACTTGGACATCCAGGCCAGGTGTGGCTTCTCTTGTCTCCTCTCCTTCCCCAAGAAACAACTAGAAGAAATCACAATTTTGGAAACAATGATTTCACTCACTTTTTCCTAGTCCTTGATTCTTCCCACCCCAAACAGTATGTGTGTGGGCTGGATAGTAGGTTGGTTGGGTTGAACTAGGCTTCTATGCCCGTTGACATGTACCAGAGCTAAATGGGATGTGGGACATACTGAACAGCCCTGCAGTACATACTGGCAAGCATGGGAACCAGGGTAAGGTGCAGAACTGATGGGGTTACGGGGAGTCACCCCAACGAGGCTACAGCTCCCACTGGTTTGCATGAAGGCCGAGTATGAAGTGGGCAAGATCGGGCTGGACTGCAGCACCCATTGGTTCACGTGGAAGACAGGGCTGGAAACAGAATTGACCCAGCAATTGCAGCAACCAGCATGTGCATAAGCTGATTGGGGTGATCATCTCAGATGAAGTTTCTCTGGAAATCCCTCCAACTGAACTGCTGATCTCACTACCCCAACCATGAAGAGACTATGTTAGCCAGTGGACTCTGAATAGGTTTCATCATGATTGGAATGGTGAGATTTGCAGCAATCCAAAACTGTTGAACTATCAAAGCTGCTTGAGCAGGACCCTCAGAGTGTGCCTTACATTGGGGATCTGGGATGGGTGGGAGGCTGAGTGGGGCTTATCACTTTGATTCCCCCCTGACCCCAAGCAAAAGGGAAAAAAGTGATAACCTTAGTGTGGAAACAATGGTATTACTTGCTTTCATCCTGTAACCCTTGACCCTTTGTACCTTAATTAACTAAGATTATTAAAGAAAAAAATATTAAAAATTTAAAGAAAAAGGAAGGATGGGGGTTGAAGGTGAAAGAAGAGGAGGGAAGCAATTATGGTTATCTTCTTAGATTTGCATCTAGGAAATATATGAAATCTGTTCTCTTTATAGTAATAATATGCAAACATTTTAATTGTCTCACATAAAAAGTGTTCAAGATAATTCAGCACTTTTGAAGACTATAAGATTAGGTATGTCCTCATTTTTTAAGCAAAAAGAAACAGCTAGCACTAACTCAGGCAATATATGAATTTACTAAGCATTTTGCTAGAATTATGAATCTCCAAGTTTTTCATATAAACAAGTATCTTCCATGGGCAATAGAAAGAATGATGGGGAGAGTGTGGTGAAAAATGTATTAATCTAAAAATAAGAAAGCAGACTATACAGGATCTTTCATTCTAAGGAAAAAATTCAAACAGGGTACAAAAAAGTGGAGATCAGGTGGGATGGAATCTCAATACTGGAGATGTTATTGAGGTGACATTTAAACTGACATTTCTGGGAACGAATAATATCTAAAAACTATTTCTGGAAGCATGAACATAGGAATTAATTTGAAATCCAAAGGATTGATTCATGAGTTAAAAACTTAGGAAAATCTGGATGGTTGAGTAGAAATTTCCTGGAGCAAAAATTAAGGAAGTACAAGTGAACACTTTGTGATATTTGTAATGCTGCCAGTTACAACAAATCAGTTAACTTAATCTTCCCTTATACTGCCACTAATATACCCATATGGACGCCACACCAACTCAGTTGTGCTGAATAAGAGGGGTTGTTTCGTGAGATAAAGGTGTTATAATATTTTAAGATTTAGCTTGGAAACAGGAAGAGAACAAGAGAAAACAGGGGCCACAGCCAGGTCTCCCTCTTAATGAGAGGAGCTCAAATCCTCAGGCCATCTTACAATCCTACGGACTATTAACAGAGAGCTGGCTTGGAAGTAGAGTGGCTGGGACATGATGCAGCATTCATGTTAGATGCCAACATTAGCTTTACCTGCTGTGCCACCATGCCACCCCTATAATGAAGTTGTTAATGACAAATAAGATGAAGTTTCTTATTATGTAAATCAGCACCAATGGTAAATATTCTTGTCCAAGATTTGGTATGTCCAATCTCTTTGCTAAGTCTGTACCTTCTAAATATGAAATTTTGAACAACAAGATCAAAAATAAATATTTGAGACTAAATTAGTGCAGAGAACTAGGGAAGAACACGTTCCTGACCAATTAACCATTGACAAGATTTTCTCTGTGTTTGACATATTTTCCACGTCACACTCTGATACTATTGGCTCACCCCATCTACTTTTTTTGTTTTGTTTTGTTTTTGACTAGTTGGACTAATGGGAAATATATTTTGTTAGATTTCTCAAAGAACCAGTTCTTTGATTTATTGATCTTATGTATTTTTTGGTTTCTATTTGATTTATTTCTTCCCATATTTTGGTTATTTCTTTCTTCCTGTCAATCTCGGGATTGCTTTACTGTTTCTTTTGTAGCTCCTTGAACTGTAAAGTTAGCTAATTTCCTTAGCTCTTTTTAAATTTCTTAATATAAATATTGATTGAGAAAAATACTGATTGAGATGAACTTTTCTCTTAGCATCACCTTGATCGTGTCCCCTAAATTTTGATATGTTGTGTTGATGCCTTCATTTGTTTTCCAATATTTTTTATTTCTGCTTTCATTTATTCCCCATCTCTTTGCTCATTTGATAACCTTGTGCAGTCAGAGTTGAAGTATTGCCCTCATCATGAAGCCAGCTGTAACACTCTGAACCAGATCTGTCAGAATACATATCAGGGAAAACACTGGCGAGTGCCTGTGGGTGTACCAATCTAAATCAAATCCAGATCAAAGAAAGAACCTGGGATTTCAGCTTCCAAGCCATCAGGATTTTAGATGCCACACTAGAGAGAGGGCAGGACTGAAGGGAGACATCAGGCAGGCTGATCCACCCCAGGAGCATTCCTGCTCCCATTTCAGAGAGCTTTCCCCATGACTGCCTGCCTTCCCCTTCCTTCCTTCCTTTCTTTTATATATATACATATTCCTCATCTCTTTCCTTCTCTGATTGCATAACATTGATAGTTTTATAAAATTAGGTTTGAGACTAATCTCCTTTCTGTTTACCTGAAGGATAAATTCATTAACATCAGTATCAGCAGAAGGTCATTTTTCAGACCTCCGCTAAGTCACGTAACATCATGTATGCCTGTACAAGTCACAAGCACAACCTTCTACCACTTCCTACTTCTCAGGCTTTTGACGCTTTCATGGTCAAGGTGGTGTCAATAAGAGATCCAAATGAGGTTCAAGCTTTGAGGGAGATGAAAAGATCTGCAATTTTACATTCTGAAACTTTCCCCAATTGTGCTTGACTTAGTTGATCTCTGTAGGTGTTTGCTATAGTTCAGATGCTGTCTGTGTCCTCATCGTCCATCTTTACAGTCTATCCAGGACCTGGTACGTATTTAGCAGATGCCAAATGAGAGATTGGATCTTCAGCACAGTGAGATAACCTTGAGTTTATATGAATTTCAAGAATCCAAATCTCAAGGGCAACATGCAAATGAAAGAGAACCTCGCCTTAATGAAATCACAGCCACAAGAATTTGCCAAGAAAACAATCTGTATAGATCTTTTCTCTAAATATTTTTTTAGGAAAGCTACTTATTTTTTGAAAAAATTTCAGTCATAACAGAACACATATTGAACATAAGAATCGAGACCTGATTTCCAAATAATGCACCAATGCCTGGATTAGATAATGACACCTAATTAAAACATTAATTAAAACTAGTAATCCTTAACTAATTAAGAGAATGAAAAAGCAGTATTCAAATTTTTACTTTTCAAATACGTGAAGATAATTAGTAGGTGTTCTTTGTGTATTTTAGAATTAAATAAAATGGAAAATGAATATAAAAGTACTTCTATCAATGCAAATATTGCAAGCAAACTTTGGTGTTTCCAGAACCAACTGGAGGAGTCCTGTGGGAGTGCTGACCTCTTCACCCTGGAAAATTGCCAATCACGTAATCATTTTATACTCACTCTGCAAATCTTACCACAGCTTAAATTGAACAATTGTCATTTTTCAACCTTTTCCCTGAACTTTATAGGAGTTCCTACGCACTTTCATTCTCTGAGATTTCAGCTTCTAAAAACAACATACCCAAGAGAAACAGGTGAGAGATACATTGGCTGCCACTGTGAAGTTAGAAAGATCCTTCACTGAGTGTCCAAGAGGATGGGTTTTAGGGTCAAATTATTGCCAAGAGCTTCCAAAATCCACATCTGATTAATTCCAAACACTGTTCTACTTGTATTCATTATGTTGTACTCTGAAAAATTTAAATGAAGGTAGAGCCAGCAGAGTATCATACCTATCAATTAAAAGCCCCAACATAGCATCAGCAACAATTTATAACATTATGGAGTTAATTGACATAGTATTGAGTAACCAATATGTTAAAAAAAAAATGCAAGTTCTTTACCACATCCTGTGACTACTTCATTGACATTTCTGTTTTTATTTATATACAACCTGGTTCTATACATCTTAAAATGGCTATAGAAGGTTAGGCGAGGTGTGGGGGGAATCCTAGTATCTATAAAACTGTGTCGGGGCCCGGCGCGGTGGCGCAAGTGGTTAAAGGTCCTCGCCTTGCACGCCCGGGATCCCATATGGGCGCCGGTTCTAATCCCGGCAGCCCCGCTTCCCTTCCAGCTCCCTGCTTGTGGCCTGGGAAAGCAGTCGAGGACGGCCCAAAGCTTTGGGAACCTGCACCCGCGTGGGAGACCCAGAAGAGGCTCCTGGCTTCGGATCGGCATAGTATCGGCCCGTTGCGCTCACTTGGGGAGTGAATCATCGGACGGAAGATCTTCCTCTCTGTCTCTCCTCTCTCTGTATATCCGCCTTTCCAATGAAAAAATAATAAAAATTAATCTTAAAAAAAAAAAAACTGGGCCCGGCGCGGTGGCGAAAGTGGTTAAGTCCTCGCCTTGCACGCCCGGGATCCCATATGGGCGCCAGTTCTAATCCCGGCAGCCCCGCTTCCCTTCCAGCTCCCTGCCTGTGGCCTGGGAAGGCAGTTGAGGACGGCCCAAAGCTTTGGGACCCTGCACCCGCGTGGGAGACCCGGAAGAGGCTCCTGGCTTCGGATCGGCATAGTATCGACCCGTTGCGGCTCACTTGGGGAGTGAATCATCGGACGGAAGATCTTCCTCTCTGTCTCTCCTCTCTGTATATCCGCCTTTCCAATAAAAAATAATAAAAATTAAAAAAAAAAACTGTGTCACATAATGCAATGTAATTAATAAAAAACAATAAATAAATGTATTTAGATTTAAAAAATTCTAAATGAAAGATGGAGGGAAGGACTCAAACATACTAAAATCAGTGATTTCCCAGACAGTTGATTTAAAGATCTTGCCGATCTACACAAGATGTGGCATAGATTGAATAAAGGCTACGAGGTCCTCATAGAAGAGAATATAAAAATGTAAAATCACTGGTCAGCTATAAAGGAAATAAATGATTCCATTATTATGAAATGTGAGCAAACATCAACATGAAAGCCCTGGGCAATGTGCTTAGCCATCATCTATTAATAAATAGGAGGTTGATGACTTCTCTTTCTGCCTCAAAAAAAAAAATAGTCATGTTATTGTCTGCCAAAGGATGCTTGTACATTTGGTAATATCCACAGCTCACAGATTAAGGCAAGAAACAATATCTCCCCTGGGTTGGTGGAAAAAGTGTGAACAGAAAGAATTCATTTCAAAGTGAATTCAAGATGCTTTAAGTCCTTCTATATCACTGAATTTGGTGGGGGGCCGAGGGGAGAGGGGTTCCTACCTGTTTACTCAGTTAACTGTTGCAGTAAATGACCCTGATGCTCCTGCTTAAAGAGGGTAATCAGTGTTGACTGCCTTAGATGGGATGGAATGGGTGGAGTTCATTTCAATGGAGAAGATATGTGACTGACTGGCCAGAGTATCCTAGATTATCCTGTCCTTGAGCCCTGAAGTAGGCTCAGAAAAAGAAAGAGAAACAAATTGTTTCACAACATAGAGAAGGGCCCTTTCTGTCCTGTGTGCAAGTGTATCTGCCTCATTTGGTCCTCTGAAGAGAGGGCAAGATCAGGAAGCCGGTGGATTGGTCTTAGAGCTAAGGACCACAGAGAAATGAAATCTAGGTTGCAAAGAAACCCAGTTGCATTTTCTTGTTTCAATCCCAATTATACTTTATCAGTAAATTAAGTAACCCTAGGTAACATTTTAAACTCAAGTTTCTGTAAGCGACCTGTGTATTACCGAAGTATCATAACAGACCCTCTGGCTGGGTGTGGTCACACGCACCCAGTTCACCAAGGATCACCTAAACTTAGTGAAAGTTGAATGACTACCACCCTTGGTGATGCCTGATGCTTCTCTGTTCATCTGAGGCTAAAAACCAACTGATTTACTAAAATAATTTAAACTAACAGGCTGCAGTCCGATAATACCTCATAGCAATAAATTGTTTCTGTATAGCTAAGAAAATTGGTATTCAGTGTGGAAACAGGATTGATGGCTAGCTGTGTTCTTAGAAGACTGACAAGTGCTGTTGATGACTTAGCTAGACACCAGGATGCTTAATATGCAGAACTCTTCAGGTCCTACCCAGATGGCTCCCAAACCTAGAAGTCTTTGGTAGCTGGCACTTGTCCCTGCCAGGACTCTTACAGACTCTACTTCAAGCTCCATTTGTATTTTTCTATCCAGTGGGATGGAGCCACTGGTTTCACATTGGGCTTCATTCTCTCTTCTGCATTTGTACCCCACACAGATGCCCACTGCCTGATTCAGGAAGACTATAACCTTCATCTCCCCTTGATCTCACTCTGCTTCTCTTCTGAGCTTAGGAAAAACAGAAAGAGAATTTGCTTGATGTTGTTTGATTCTACTTTGTAAATCTGGCTTTCTGTGAAAATATTTGTTTGTAGGATAAAGGAAATCATTTCAGCCAATTCTTGGAGATACAAATTTACAGAAAATATTAGGCAAATGCATCCAACACATCTGATGGGATATAAATACAGATGTCATTTTCCTTACCACCTATGAGATGTGGCAATGGCTGGGAATGGGTCCTTCCTGTAGTCTGAATCTGAGACCTGAAAATCATTTGACTTCTTTCTCTGCACAGCAGTTTCTTATCCATTTGTGTTGATTTTTTCCATAGTACAATATTCTGTTCAAGACTGATTGCTTTTCTTGCATGTGGAATTTCTCTAGCACCAGTTTGTTAGGTTCCATTTGCTGTATGGAATTGCCTGTGAGTGTTTATCTACAATCAATTTGATCCATTTGGCAAGTTCTATCTCTGAATTCTCCCCTGATCAACAGTTCTGTCTGCCCCGCCACCAATAACCTGCATTCCTGATCACTCTTTCTCATGACAAATGATGTTTATTCCACTCTCCATTTTCAAAATTTAACATAGATTTTTGTCTTCCCACATATTAATTAGAATAACCATACACACACACAAACACATGTTTAAGTTTTAAAAAATAATTGTGTCAAATGTGTATCAATTTTAGGAGAACTCAGAGGGGTTTTTTATTGCCAAATTTTCTAATCCAGTACAAAGATTATCTCTCCATTTATTTAGATCTTAGATGACTGATTTTATTCACTGTGCAACACTTTTTGCATGTAAATGTTTAACTTGTTTCTACATTTATACTCAACCAATATTTGCAACTGAAAATGCAGTTTATAGTTATTTGTGATGCTCATGTAATATATTCTCTAAAAATTTACAAGAGTAGTTCAAATATTTAAAGGGAACATCACATTAAAAAATGTGGAAGACACATCAAGTATAGAAAGCTTTCTTCTATATATTTTGTATCTGGTTAATCTGCTTGATCTGCTATTCATTTGAATACACATTTTCCCATATATTTGTTTTTTGAGGGGAAGATAGATTTACAGAGATAAGGAGAGACAGTGAGAAAGATCTTGCATCTGTTGGTTGTCTCCCCCAAGAGACTACAATTGTTAGGGGTCAGATGATCTGAAGCCAGGACACAGGAGTCAATTCCAGGTCTCCGTTGTGGGTGCAGGAGCCATCCTCTACTGCTTTACCACACTGGAAGCAGAGAGGTGGATGGGAAATGGAGCAGCTGGGACATGAACCAGCAGGCATATAGGATCCCAGCTGCATATAAAGCACAAGTTAAGCCACTGAACCCACAACAGGCCCCGGTTTACATTTTATGTCACATAAACTTGGAAGATTTTCTATATGTCATCTGATCATAGTTGTTTTTATTTGTATGTATTTACTTTCTTTTTTTTTATTGTTGTTTACATTGTATTATGTGGTACAGTTTTATAGGCGCTGGGGATTCCCCCCACCCCTCCCCATACCCCTCCCCCCATGGTGGATTCCTCCACCTTGCTGCAAAACCATAGTTCAAGTTCAGTTGAGATTCATTCCTTGCAAACACATGCCTAGCATAAAGTTCAGCGTCTTATTGTCCAGATAAGTTCAGTGGCCTCTTGGGGAGACCTTCTCTGGTCTGAAGATAGGTCTAACAGAGTAAAGATCCGGTCATATAAAATCCCCAACAAAACCTCAGTATCAATATACAACATTATGGAATTAATTGACATAGTATTGGGTAAACAATATGTTAAAGATAATGCAAGTTCCATTCTTCGAAACATCTGGGTTGAGACAGTATCAATGACAGGTTCAAAAAAATAATAAACAACCAAACAAAAAATTAGAAAAGCTGCATTTGCAGGGACCAGTATGAGAACCTAGTGGATAAACCCTTGCCTTTGTATGGGCCGGGATACCATATGGGCGCTGGTTCATGTTCCAGCTGCTCCACTTACCATTCAACTCCCTACTTGTGGCCTGGGAAGTCAGTTGACAAAGGCCCAAAGCCTCGGGACCCTGCACCTGCATGGGAGACCCAGAAGAAACTGTGGCTCACTGTGGCTCCTAGTCTCAGATTGACTCAGCTCTGGCCATTGTGGCCACTTGGGGAGTGAAAGAACGGATGGAAGGTCTTTCTCTCTGTCTCTCATCTCTAAAAATCTGCCTTTTAATAAAAGCAAGTAAATCTTAAAGAAAAAAAATTTCCAGCATAAACACTGAGACTTATGTTTGCTTTCTTGTTTTCTTCCTTTTTTCCCATTTATTTATTTATTTATTTATTAAATTTTAGCCCACACATACAAGGGAAAAGATGTAGTATATGTCATTTTGAGTCCATTTTGCCAAAATAGGTATGATCTCACTATTTTTCATATAGGCGATTAATATTTAATTGTGCATATATACCACATGCTCTATTATTTAATCTGATGCTGTAATTTAAATAAATTTCTGAATATCAGCTGTTGCATACAGTGCCTCATGAAGGTGATGGAGCCTGTCGCACTCTGACTCATTGTGTTCTTAAACGTGATGGAGCATGTCCCACTCCGCCTGATTGTGTTCGAGCCTTTGGGGTGCATACGCAGTAGTGGGATTGCTGGATTACATGATAAAGCTACTTCTAGTTTTTAAAGAAGTCTCCACGTGATATTCGAAGTGGTTACACTCATTTTCATTCCCTTCAATGAGACGTAATAACTCCCCATTCTAACCAGCATTTGTTACTGTATGTGTTTTGCATTAAGAACAACCTAACGGGGGGAGATGTTATTTTATTGTGTTGATTTGCTTTTCTCTTATGGTGTTTTTCTTATTCTATATCTCATTCTCTGTTTTGTTGGTTTGTTTTGTTTTGTTTGTTTCTGTGTATTTTGTGGGGAGGATTAGACAAAACTCTCCAGTAACATTAAGTGAGGTTAGTGAAAGCCAGAATGCACCTAGGGAAAGCAGTTCAAGTGTAAGATCATCCGTGGACCTTCTACAAATAGTATGTATTAAGTCATGTATATTCTATTACTTCATTTTTCTATTCACTTCTTCTATCAACTAATGACAGAGTTGGATGCTCCAATTATACTTATCAATTTGTATATATATATATATTTTCAGCTTTATTTTTAAAAAGAATATTTATTTATTATTTATTTATTATTTATTTATTTATTTATGATTATAAAGGCAGATGTACAGAGAGAAAAAGAGACAGAAAGATCTTCCACCCACTGTTTCACTCCTCATGTAGCTGCAATGGCCAGAGCTGAGTTGTTCCAAAGCCAGGAACTAGGAAACTTCTCTGCCACCTGGATGCAAGGTCCCAAGCCTTGGGCCACCCTCCACTCTTTCCCAGGTCACAAACAGGGGACTTGGTGGTAAGTGGAGCAGCCAGGATACCAACCAGCGCTTATGTTGGATCCAAGTGGATGCATGGCAAGGATTTATCCACTAGGCTATTGCGTTTTCTTTCATACTCAAATCACTGCTCTATTGTTCATTGCAAACAAATTCAGGATTGTTTTTCAATTATTCTCTTTAGTACCTGTCTATGATTTATATTTAATGCTGTTAGATTGGACAGAGCAGAAATCATTCCACAACCTTGCACAAATCATGCAGCATTCTTATCCGGGAATGTTTACAATGCCGAATCACCATAACTTTATTTCTGTGAAGGTCACACCTGCCATGATGAGTACCTTGTGTTACTCACCACAAGCATGTGCAAACCAGGGAACTGCTGCCTCTGCCTACCCCCATCCTGAAATGAAGGAAAATCCAGTGTTCTCTTCTGGCAGCGAGTGGTCTTACAGACTCCCCCCGAATTGTAAAACCCTTTCCCTCAACCAAAAGTCTCTCTCTCTTCCTCAATGATCCCCAAACCTAACAAATACTACTTATATTTAATGTAGTTTTTTAAGTTTGTTGTAAAATCTATCGGTTGTGTTCATTTTATATTTCTTCTGTTTTCCTTTTGTCTTATTTTTCTTGATCTTTTGGTGATGTTCAGACTTTTTATGGAATTCCATTTACTTTTCTGCAGGTGACATTTCTAGCTTAACTCTGTCAGGTTTTATATAGCATCTTTGAAGTAAACACTCACATAATATACCAGCTTAAACATGTACCTTCATTATATGTGAATATAAATATAAATAAACATAAATATAAATGTAATTCAAAGACAGATTTACAGTGAAAAGAAAGAAAGATCTTCCATCCACTGTCTCACTCCCCATGTAGCTGCGATGGCCAGAGCTGAGCTCATCCAAAGCCAGGATCCAGGAGCATCTTCTGTGTCTCCCACGTGGGTTCAGGTTCCCAATGCTTTGGGCCATCCAATGCGGATTTTCCTGGCCAATAGCAGATAGCTGCATGCAAGCATCATACATTGCTCTAGCAAGCTGTTGTAAATGCAAATCTGCAGCAGTCTGTGGCAGGAACACATTATATGGATGCACCAGATGCAAGCTAGAACCGTGTGATTAGCCTGGGTGGTCTAGAGGAGGATGAGGCCCAAGAATGCTTGGGCAGATGAAGGTAGCTGTGGAGTAATTCCACCAGCAGCAAGTGGCACACAGCGACCTCAAGATGAAGAACCCTGAGCCCAGCACAATAGCCTAGCAGTTAAAGTCCTCACCTTGAATGCACCCAGATTCCACAGGCACTGGATATAATTCCAGCAGCCCTACTTCCCATCCAGCTCCCTGCTTGTGACCTTGGAAGACAGTCGAGAATGGCCCAAAGCCTTGGGACTCTGAACCCGCGTGGGAAACCCAGAAGAGCTCCTGGCTCCTGGCTCCTGGCTTCGGGTCAGTGCAGCTCTGGCCATTGCAGCCACTTGGGGAGTGAATCATCAAATGGAAGATCTTCCTCTCTGTCTTTCCTCCACTCTGTATATCTGACTTTTCAATAAAAATGAATAAATCTTAAAATAAAGAAAAAAAAGTGTTGAAGAACCCCCTGCTGGGCTCCAGAATAGGAATCAAGCTGGCTGACTTTGGATTGCATTTCCTGTTTTCTGAATGCTAGCCTGTAAGAGACTTCTGGGCATTCCGGGTCTCCCACATAAGAGCACAATTGTGGAGCTCAAAGGGCAAATAAATCACTAATTCAACAAGATGGCAACTAACAGTCAAGGTCACTATGTTACATGTGACAAGCAAGATGGAGGCAAAGGGCAGAGCCTAGGCATGAAACCGGGAGGGGATAAAGTTGTTTTAAAGAAAGACTGATCCGTGTCCTGGCGGCGTGGTGTAGCAGTTAAAGTCTTTGCCTTGAACACACCGGGATCCCATATGGTTGCCAGTTCTAATCCTGAAATCCCTGTTTTTCATCCAGCTCGTTGCTTGTGACCTGGGAAAGCAATTGAAGTCCCAAAGCCTTAGGACCCTGCACCGTGTGGAAGACCTGGAGGAAGTTCCTTACTCCTGGCTTCAGATCAGCTCAGTTCTGGCTGTTCCAGTTACTTGGGGAGTGAATTATTGGATGGAAGATTTTCCTCTCTGTATATCTGACTTTCTAATAAAAATAAATAAATCTTAAATAATAATGATAATAAATGTTGATTGACTAGGACCATTTCTGTCACATCCCTGGCCTTTGGGAGGTGGCTTCTGCACTCCTGCTGATAACAATTAGCTCCTAGTTCTCCTCTCCTGGAATTCCTGGAATTCCTGGCATGAGGCTATCTGCTGTTCCTATAGAAGTTTTGTATTTCCCAAATAAACCTGAACTGCTTAGATGTAACCCCTGCTGCATCTGTATGTCTCTCGTGCACCAGGAGGCTGGGTGGATGGCACAGTCTCACCCTCTAAGAATTACACTTTGATTCATCTATTTTATACACATATAGCTATATAGATTTATTTATGATTTGTTTTCAATTTTTAAAGAAAATGTTACAAGCTTTATCATTTCCAAAGCTGCCATTTCCAAGCATTTCTGTGAATTGATTTCATGTATATTTTGTTGTATATTCTTTAACCACCATTGCATTTCGATGTGGTTACTGATACTATGGACAAGATAAGGACAAGAATGTGAGGTCCAGTGATACTCTTTTTATGAGTACTGCATGTTTCATCACATGTTTTTGCTTGTGATGCTGTTCCTCATTGTAGGGCTTGTCTACTTCTCATATTCCCACAGAGCCTTTATATGCAAAAAGTGGACCCCACATCAGAGTAGTTCTGGGAGTAATAGTCCCTGGTTGCTCATCAGTTAGGATGTACACTGAGAGTGAAGGCTTTGCCTGAAGAAGTGTTTGAGCACGTTGGCACTGCATATTAAATGCACAGCTCAAAGAAAGACAGGTCAGACTTGTATGGGTCAAGTGTGCACTATTCTTACACAGACAGGACAGTGGCCTGTGCTACTGTTAGAGTGCTAGTATAATGTTAGTATGCTAGTATGTTAGAATGTTAGCGTTAGGCAATATCAGGCCCCTTCGTGCCAAGAAGCTGCTGCTTTACTAGGTTGGGATGTGTCTGGACCATGGAAAAACTAGTGATAAATGTTGTTTCTTGGTGACTTTCGAACAGTGTCACAAGCCTTATGTATAGAATGCACCCAGGTGCAGAAGGACAGTGACACAGTCATCTGGTCCCCAGAACGGGATGATCCATTAAGATAATGTGTGTGGGAATGGAATGAGTTGTCTAGACCCAGGGACCTTAAAGGTAATATATGTGGGAACAGAGTGGACCATTTGTACCTGGACTTTACGCTGATTGCTCTGTTTGAATGATGTATGTGATGGCTGAAAGAGGGCCTATGTAATCACTGGCCTTTTCTAGTTCGGGGTCTGACAGCTCCTTGGCTGGTTTGCATGCCCCAAGATGTGTCTGGCTCCAGCATGCTGGAACAATAAACTCTGCTTGCTTTTGCATTACCAGTAAGACTCTTTGTCGTTCATAGGAAGTTGACAAAACCAGAGACTAACACTATGGACTTGAGAAAGAAAAAACACACACAACAAGACTTTGGCTTTTCCAAATCACTCTTGTGAATCTTTCTGAAAAGGAATGCAACACATCCTCTAGATCCGTATACCCAATATGGGTGCCAGTCACCGTGCTTGACTGTCTGATTTGAAATAGAGATGGGACAGCCAGCACATGTGCCATGATTGCACTCAGAAGGATTGAGTTCAAATGATCAATTTTTAACATTTTGGGCTAGATAAAAATATTTTTATTAGTATTTTTTATTAGTATCAAGTGACTCAGCTTGTCACTTTTAACCTGTCCAGTAGAACATTTTGAATTGAAAACATAGCTTGCATTTTTGTTTCACTGGATGATGATACCTTTAAGATTTGGAATAGGCATGAGAGCACCTAGACGTTCTGGATAAAACACATTAAAATTTTGTGTAATGAGTGGTAATGTTTGACTCTGAGCTTTCTTTCAGTCCAAAACCTACCAAAATTCAGTGAATCAATTTAATTGCCTGGGAGTTAGAACTGTTTGGGGGAGGGCTGAAACTGAGTGTGTATAAAGATTTTTCTAAGATTAGAATTTATTTTGTGAAAACTTAGCTCTAGGCTATATGTAGCAATTGTATAACATTGAAAGAAAAAAAAAACCTAAAACACAAAGTTAAAGAAAAAAAAAAAAAAAGCTTTCCAGAAATTGTACCATGTTCAAACATGGCAAATTATCATGTATTTGAAGGTAGAAAAAGAAAGTAAAAATGAGAAAAAAAATTTTTACAATCCTTCCTAGAACCTAAATTCCATAACCATATAGCATTAAGTAACAAGAACTATACCTGTAAAAACATATATACTCACGATCAGGAAGATCATTTAGTTTTCAGGTTTGGAAGTACTGTAGTTAGCTTCATTTTATTTCTGAATGTAAACTTCCTGTCTCCAAAAGATGTCCAGTTCAGAGCAACTGTGAGCCATGTTTATGGGTCTGTTTCCAGCAACTCTGGGGGAAAATCATGAAATTTCATAATTATTTTCACAGTAGCTTTAGCTAATTTTTCTTACTGTTCTCCTGCTCCCTTAAAATTTAATTAAAAAAAAATAAAGAATATTGGGAAAGTCTTTTTGAAAAAAAGACACTTGAAAAGCAGAGGAGAGAAAGGGTTCTTCAATCTTTCCTTTTCCCAGTTCACTCCCCAAACGCCTGCAACAGCCAGAGTTCAGCCAAACTGTTTTGCAGAAGCCAAGACTTTCAAGATGGATTCCCACACTGGTGGCGAGGGTCTCAGTTCCTGTGCCCCCCTCTGCTGCCACCCTCTTGAGCTACACGTCAAGAATCTGGATGGAAAGACTATGAGTCTTACATGGAATGCAGGCTGTTTACCTTGCTTTATCTCAACACATCCCCTGACATGATATTACTTGCAAAACTCCTTTGCCTAGCAACTCACAGAGTTTATCCCATGCTTTTTTTGGACACTAATAGCCCCAAATTAGGAAATCTGCTCCAGTGCACTTAGTAAGAGTACAGCATTGTCACCAAAACACAAATAAAGTAATGCCATATCTGTCCGAAGAAGGAAATGGTGTAAATGACATTTGTGTCTTCAGGCGCTCAGGCAATGTGCTAAGTAGGTATCAGGACTTTAACAGTTTGCAAACATAGGTAACACTTCCGGCTTTCCTTTCAGCTGCATGAATTAAGAAGCCAGTGTTTTTAGAGAATCATCATCATAAGAAACCCAGGTAGGCTTCACCAATCAGGAACTGTGTATTTCAAGGTCACTGTTTCACCTGCTTATGCCATGTTTTCTTCATAAATAAAACATCTTAATAATGCCTACCTTAAGGAATGTTTCAATCAACTTGTGTGCAATCTACAGACTATAATTATTACTCTGAGGATGATAGCTAAATAATGATTTTTGTTCAACTTCAATAAGAAAACTAGATGTCAATAGAGGGAATGTCCTAAAAGAGGAGAGCATGATGTTTCTTGTTTGCTTTCCCATTCTATCTTGTAGGTGAGCAAACTGACAACTTTTGCAAGCCTCTAAAATGTCTGATTTATCAGACACAAAGTTCAACAACTGACAAGCATCTTTCATCCTCAGAACACAAAGACTCAGAATATTTTAAATACTTATTTTTTTTCTCATATGCCCCATTGAACATATTAAAAATCCAAGTCCCTAAGGTTATTCTAGCTATTTGAAATTGTAATAGGCCTTGCTGCTATAATTTAGTTGTAAATGGTAGAATTTTCTTCTTTTTAATAGCTGATTAGCATTCCACTGAGTAGATTAACCACAATTTGTTTATCCACTCTTCTTTTGACAGGCACGTGCCTTATTTTTTCCCCATGTCTTTGCTATTGCAGATTGTACTGCTATAAAATGTAGGATTACAGATAATTTTTCCCATATGCAGATTGCATTTCTTTTGGATATATTCCCAGAAGTGGGATACCTGAGTCATATTGCAGGTCAATTTTCAGTTATTTCAGCACTCTTCATATTAACTTCCATATTGGTTAACCTAGCCTACATATTCCCCAGCTGTACCTGTCTTCCCACATCTATGCCAGCACGTGTTGTTAGTAGAATTCTGAATGTAGGTCAATCTCACCGGAGTTAGGAGGAATATCAGTTTGATTTTCATTTCTAGCTCCCTGAGAGCTAGGTGGCCTGAACATTTTTTCATATGTCTATTAGCCGTTTGAATTTGTTCTTTTGAAAGACATCTGTTCGCTTCCTTCAGTCATTTCCTCAGAGGCTTGTTTCTTTTGCAGTTATTAAGTTTCTGAAGCTCTTTGAAAATCCTGGATACAATGTCCCCTATTGATTCTGTAGTGTGTAAAGATTTTCTTCCATTCTGTTGTTGCTTCTTTACTTTCTTGATCATGATTCCTACTTATTACCTCTGCAGACTGCTATACAATATTTACAACAGCATTTGTTGAAGAGACCAGATATTTTTCCTCCTTTTTTTTTTTTTTTTGGTTTTCTTATCAAAGATTAGCTGGCTATACCTGTGTGGGCTCCCTTCTGGGATTTCCATTCTGTTCCATGGATCTTCTTCTCTGTTTATGTACAGCTCCAGACTGTTTTGATGACCACTTTCCTATAATATGTCTTGAGGTCTGGAATTGTGATTCCCCCAGCTTTACTCATATGCTTCAGGATAGCTTTGGCTATTCGTGGTGTCTGGTGTTTTCAGATGAACTTCTGCATCAACTTTTCTGCTTCTGACAAGAATGCTATAAAGATTTTTGGGATCATGTCAAATCCGCATATTAGTTTCGGTAATATGGACATTTTGTTTATGTTGATCCTGTCAATGCAGGAACATAGTAACTTTCCCCATCTTTGAATCCTTCTTGTATTTCACTTGAAAATGCTTTATAGTTTTCATCATAGAAGTCTTACACACATTTTATTGGATTAATTCAAATTTTATTGAATAATTAAGATTAATTAAGATCCTTTTCCACTATTTTAAATGGTACCATATTTGCAATTTCTTTTTCAGCTGTTGTGCTTTTTTGTGTATACCAGTGCGGTTGATTTGTGTTCATTAATTCTGCATGCTGCTACCCTGCCAAGGTCTCTTGTGAGTTCCAGGAGTAGATTGGTTGAATCTTTTGGTTCTGCTACATAGAGAATTATAAAATCAATAATCAAGGATAGTTTCAATTCCTCAGTTCTAAATGAAATGCTTTATTTTTCTTGCCAAAAGCTTTGGCAAGGACTTCCAAAACAATATTGAACAGCAAGCTGAAAGTGGACACCTCATCTACTTCCAGATCTTAGTGGCAAATCCTTCAGTATTTCCCATTTAGTATGATGCTGGTGTTGGTTTTTTTGTATATCTCTTTGTGTTATATATTTTTTTCTATGCCATTCTTGCTTCATATTTTTACCATGAAGTGGTATTAGATTTTGTCAAATAACTTCTTTACATTTATTTAGATGATTATATGGTTTTTACTTTTCAGTGTGTTGATGTGGTGAATCACATTTATTGATCTTTGAATGTTAAACTATCGCTACATGCCAGGGATAAATCTTACCTGGTTCAGGTGAATGATCTGCCTGACGTACTGCTGGATCCTTTTGCTTAGTATTTTGTTGAGGATCTTTGCATGTATGTTCATAAAGGATATTACTGTATAGCTCTTTATCTTGTTGTATCTCTATCTGGCTTTGGTATTAAGTGATGTTGGCTCCATAGAAAAAGTTTGGAAGGATGGTCTCACTTTCTGTTGCTTGGAATAGCTTGTTGGGGATTGGGGTAATTTCTGCTTGAAACATTTGGTGGAATTCAGCAGTGACACCATCTGGTCCAGAGCTTTTCTTGGTAGGGAAGGATTTAATTACTGATTTGACCTCAGTCCTTGAAATAGATGTTTGGATCACCAATTGCCTCATGATTAAATTTTGGAAAATTGCATGTGTCCAAAATTCCATTCTGCTTTTAGGTCTTCTGATTTGTTGGAATATACTTGTAATAGTTCCTAATATTTCTACAAATGCCATAGGCATCTTTTATTTCCTTTTTCATCACTGATGTTATTTCTTTTGTATCTTCTCCATCTTCATTTTCATGAATTGGGCTTATGGCGAAACTATTAGTTGATCTTCTCAAAGAACCAGCTTTTTGATTCATTGATCGTATATATTGTGCTTTCAGTCTCTATTTGGTTTTTTTCTTCCATATGTTTTTTTCCTGCTAATCTTGGCATTGCTTTGCTATTGTATTTCTAGCTCCCTGACTGTGCAGCTGGGTCATTTATTTAGTTTTATTTAAGTGTTGATTGAGATGAACCTTCTTCTTATCAGTGCCTCCCATCAATTTCGGCATGTTGTGTCCATGTCTTCATTACTTTCAGGCTTTTATTTTCATTTTCTCTTTGATTTCTGGTATAACCTGTTGTTCATTTAGCAGCAGATTGTTCAGTCTCCAGGTCTTAATATGTCTTTGGGGTATTTTCACCTATTGCTCTCTAGTTTCACTCCATGATTGGTCAGAGAAGATGCATGTATAACTTCAACTCTGTAAAATTTGCTCAGGCTTGTTTTGTGGCCTAAAACATTGTCAGTTCTAGAGAAAGTTCTGTGTACTGATGGGGAAAAATGCATTCTTTCTGTAGGATGACAGTTTCTGAATATTCATTTAAGTTGATTTGCTCTAGTGTCTGGGTGAGGTTCAATGTTTCCTTACTGAGCTTATGTCCCATGCACCTGTCCCTTGATGTTAATGGGATATTAAGACCACCCACTGTTACTGTTTTGGTGTATATTTCTGCCTTTAAATCATTAACATTTCTTTCACACAGCATATGCATTTATTGTGGTAATCTCGTCCAGCTGCATGGATTCATTGATCCTTAGGTGGTGAACTTCATCTCTTTTAATGATTTACATATCAATATCTATTTTATTTATTGTAAGAATGGCTATGCCAACTCATTTTTCCATTCCATTAGACTGGAATAGCTTTTACCATCTTTTCACTTTGTTTCAGCTGATCAGATAGATCTTGATGAGATTTTATGAGAATGGTGAGTTTTGGATTTTAACCCACTCCACTAATCCCTGACTTAATTGATGTATTTATGACACTTACATTCAGAGGTAAAATTAATGGATGTTAATTTGTACTTGTCATTTTAACAACGGAGTTCTTAGGTTTAGTCTTTGTTGTTTTTGTACTAGGTGCTTGCCCTATACATTTGCCTTATACATTTCCTTTTCTCTCTCGAAAGAACATGCCTTTGGTTTTGGCAGGTGCCATTTCTGTTCTCTGTCAAAAGAACATTTGCATATACCATAGCAGACATGTTATTTAACTTCATGGCATTGTACATTTTTATTTTTCTTCCTGTTGTAGATTTTGTTGTGTAGCTTTTCACTTAAGGATATATACAGTAATTGTGCAATGGAGACTATTATATGTAGATGTAATGATACACTGCAGTATGCGTCTTTACTGCCAGATCAAAGATGGACTCCCTATGAAGCTAATAAATATATCTGGAAAATAGGATGCCTGACTCTCAGCCAATACACACAGTGATGGATTTACCAAGAGCCATACTATTGCAAAAATATAGGGGAAATTAGTAGGGTGTGCTGGGCACTTATGGAGGGGGAAGGGAATTCCCAGAGCCTATGAAACTGTACATAATAATAATAATAAATGAATAAACAGATAGATGAGTAAATAAAATACAGATCCTTAACAAAGTCACACAAAAATTAAAGAAATCTATAAACATCATTTTAGGGAATGTCTGGAAGAGGCAATTTCTTTGAGCTTTTCTTTATTCGGGAAGAATTTTGCTTCATTTTCAAAGACAAAGGAAGTCTTTTCTGCATACATTATTCTGGGGTGACACTTTTTTTTTCCATTTTAGAATCTTGAATGTGTCATTCCTTTCTCTTCCTGTCATAGAGTTTCTTCTGAGATCAGCCGTGAGTCTAATTGTGATTCCCTCTATATGTCAATTGACTTTTTCATGTGCATGTTTAAGGATCTTTTCTTTATGTTCCACTAAAGCAAGCTGAAATTATCATGTGTTGTAATGATGATCACTTTTGGTCAATACTGTTGGGTGTTCTGGGACCCTCCTGTAAGTTGTGTCCCAATTCCTTCTGAGTATTATTGAAGTATTCCTTTATTATTTTATTGAATATATTTTTACATCCAGCTTCTCTTTCTGTACCTTCAGCAACATCCATAACTTTTACATTTTGCCTTATAATATTGTCTCATAAAATGTTTTTGAATATTTCTTCTTAGCTTTACATCCAGCTTTTTTATTATTTCCCTTGGTGACAAGAAGTATCTTCCATTTCTGAGGTTTTTTTCTTCTGCTTCTTTCCTTCTGTTGTTGAGATTGTGCACTGAATTTTTAATTTCCTCACTGTGTCCTTAATTTCTAATAATTCTGTATGATTTTGTTTCAGTGTTTATATTTCCTGCAAGGCATATTCCTTAAATTCCTTGAACTCCTGTATGTTCTTCTCATTACTATTGAGCAGGTTTATAACATTTTTTAATTCCTTATCTTCCATTTTCTCGATGTCTTCCTAAGTTAACTCTGAAGTTGGCAGAGGCTTTTGGTCCTATACAGGGGTATCTTCACTAATATTCATTGTGCCTCTGTCTCTTCCTTTCATCTTGGTCATTACATTTCTGGTTAGCAGATTCTAAGCATTAATTTCTAAGCTGTGTCACTCACAAGTCTATAGGTCTATTTATTGATTGATTTTGATACGTGTTTCTGCATCTCCAGTCACTTGTTTCACTTGTTCTCATGAGTTTCAGGCTTGGACTCTCATGCTAGAATTTTACCAACAGGCTCCCTCCATAGCCCCAATTCCTGACTCACCACTCTCCAACTTCTGAGATTCCATGGTGTGGCCACACAGTTGCCTGTACAAACTTTTTGCCACTTCTGATTTGAGCAGTACCCAGGATTATGGAGATACCAGCTGTCCTAAATAACTAGGTTGTTGGTGGTGCTGATGTTTCTAGAACATGATGGCTGTTAGATATAAGGGCACCAGGACCTATCTGGATGGAGACTGCAAGATATTATGTTGGTCTTGTTTATCCTTGGGGATAGTGCAGTGACTGAGCCAGAAGTGATTTTGCTCCTAGCCTAGTGCATGTGCAGCTCACTATGGTTCCTCCAGTCCACAACCTTTACCACATAAATGGCATTTAAACTGGCATTGCTGTGGCTCTGCATCTGCTAGCCCTAGGCCTGTGGGCCATTGAGGCCGACCCTGATGCAACTGACTGTATGCAGAGTTGGCAATGTCCTCCATGTGAAATCAATGCAATGTGTTGAACCAGAAACAAGCCTTCTCCTGGCCCAGTGCATGTGCAGCTCACTACTCTTCTTCCAGTCCTAGAGCCTTTGCCCTACTGCACAAAATGGTGCTTGTGGAGAACTGGGTTGTGAAATCGCCTTGTTCCTGCACTGCCCCTTGGAGTCTGCCGCTCTGCCTCTGCTCTTGCTCAGATCAAACAAATCAGCAGTATATGTAGCTTTTTTTCTTGGATTCACCTCCTGAGCTCCTAGTTCCCCAGCTGGCTACTGGTGGAGTTCTGGCTGATGTTTTATCTCAAATCACGACTCGCCAAACACTGCTGTGTCATTTGGCAACTGCAGTACCACTCAGGTGCTTCTGCTGCTTCCCTGTGTCCAGGGACTCTAGGTACCCCTCTGTTGTCACCCTGTCCCCTATTATTTCTTGGAATCTGCACTCTGCTTTTCCCTGGCTAATGGTTCTCCATCAGTTTAAACCTTTCCACACTCTATACATCCATCTTGCCTTCTCTGGTAGTATTTTTTTTTTCACTTGAGATGATAAGATGGAATGGTAGATATAGACAGAGATAAAAATTCCAATGTTACAGATGAACAGTGATTGAGAGACAGAATGGAGAACTCCCACCTGTCAGTCCACACCCCTAGAATGAGCAGGATCAAGTGAAGTCAAAGCTGTGAGCAAGTCCTATTCTGTTCTCCCACATAGGTGACATGAAAACAACTGCTTTAGCCAACACCGTTGTCTTCTAAAGTGTATACTAGCAGGAAGTCAAGTTGGGGATGAGAGTTACGAATGAAACCTAAGCATGCTGGTTTTGCAGATGAAATACTCCAACATTTAGGACAAACTCATGCCCTGGTTTGGTAGTCCATCATTTTGAGCTTTTATTTCTGTTATTTATCTGTTCATTCAATATTTTTTATCTGATCTCAGTTATTCTATAGCAGGTATACAAAATAGGTAATGTGATGTATTATTTCACTCTTTAATGAATTTATCATTAATGCCAAGGCAGCTTGGTTTCCAAAGGTCCAGAGTCCGAACACAGCACAATTCTGGCCCAATAGCTATTGCCATGACCATGTTCTTTGCAGCAGGATCTGGGGAAGAACCTATGAAAATGAGTAATCTCATTGTTTTAATTAAAACAACATACTATGGGCCCAGCATAGTATGTTATTTCTTAAGATTTACTTATTTTCACTGCAAAGTCAGATATACACGGAGGAGGAGAAACAAAGAGGAAGATCATCCATCCAATGATTTAATCCCCACGTGACCACAACAATCCGAAGCCAGGAGCCAGAAACTTCCTCCAGGTCTCCCACACAGGTGCAGGATCCCAAGGTATAGGGCCATCCTCGACTGCTTTCCCAGGACACAAGTAGGGAGCTGGACGGGAATTGCAACTGCTGGGATTAGAACTGGTGCCCAAATGGGATCCCTGTGCATCCAATGCGAAAGCTTTAGCCTCTAGGCCATGGCCATAGTATGTTATTTTAATTAAAACAATGAGATTACTCATTTTAAAATATTTTTTCTTCCTGGGACCAGCATGGTGGCCCCGTGAATATATCCTCACGTTGCATGTATTGTGATCCCATACGTGTGCCTGTTGATATCCCTCCACTTCCCATCCAGCTTTCTGATGGTTGCCTGAGAAAGCAGTAAAGGATTATCCAAAGCCTGGAGACCCTGTACCATTGTAGGATACCTGGGAAAAGCTCCTGGTCCCTGACTTTAGATTGACCTAGCTGCAGCCATTGCAGCCATATGGGGAAATAACCAGTGGATTTAAGATTGTCTCTCCTTATCTTCTAAACCTGCATTTCAAATCTAAATAAATAAATATTGTTAAAAATTAACAGTAATTGTTCTTCACACTTCTATCAGATGCCACAAGTTTTTTTCAGAGAACTTATTGATGCAAATTTCTAGATTGACTGTATGCTTTTTAAAATACTCTATTTTCACTATTAAAATATGTTTTGACTTTTCAATTTAGTAGATTTTAATTTGTAATTGTTTCTTACATCTGTACATCATATTTGTGCACTGCTTACAACTATGTCAGATTCCCAAAGAATCAGGTTTTGGGCGTGTTGATTTCTCTTCTGAGGGCATTTTGTTCTAAGATTTATTTTATTTTTTTCTTGGAAATTCAGATATACAGATATACAGAGCGGGATTCAGATATGCAGAGAGCAAGGATTCTGTTCTGGCTCTCCCACACAGGTGCAGGGTCCCAAGCCTTTTGGGGCCATCCTTGATTGCCTTCCCAGGACACAAGCAGGGAGTTGGATGGGAAGCAGGGTTGCAGTGATTAGAAGTGGTGCCCATATGGTATCCAGGCATGTAAAAGGCAAGGACTTTAGCCACTAAACTACCATGCTGGGCTCTGAGAGAATATGTTCTATTTTATTTCTTCTGCCTAGAGGGTTTGATTTTTCTCTCATTAAGACATATATTTAGCTCACTAATTATCAGTGGTATGAATCATTTATATCTTCACCTAGATATTTTTCCTAAGTTGATTAATCATTATTCTTTATGTTTTTATCCAAACAGTAGGAAAAAAATCTGATTATTTCAAACTAAGCTCCTTTACAAAAAACTAGGCTTAATTGTCCAGTAAAATTTTAGATTTACAAACATAATTTAAGATCAATAGAGAGAATTTTCATATAATTCTTTCTCATCGTGTAATGTGCAAACTACTATTTCCTAAACTATTTCTCTTTGTCCCCATTCCCAAGATTCATACTGGTAACTAAGGAGTTATACTGATCATGGTTGACAACTGATTCCTGATAGTTACTCTGCAAGAATTAGAAACAGAATAAAGAAAATTTGTTTTGTTCTTGTATTTCCTCACTTTTTCTCATATGTTAAATGCAAATTAAAAGTTCACCAAATTAAAAGTTCATCCAAGTAATGCTAAATGTGTGACACACCTAGGATACAGTTACAGTCAAAGGGCTTACCTGGTAGGAGCTAATAAACAATTCAATTACTTAAACCATTGGTGGTTAGCTTTTCCAGTAGAACCAAATGAATAATAAAATGATGACAGCATCCCAGGCAATGACTTAATGTGTCATTTCTCTTCTTAACATTTCACACTACGTGTCCATCATGGTAGGCTTTCACACATTACAAATGACAAGTGCTTCATCCAGAAAAGTCCTTATGAAAAAGGTAAACAAAGTGGTGTATATTATATCCAAAAAGCACAAAAGCCTTCAAAATAATCCCATTTAAAGCATTATAATATAGCAAATACTATGGAATATAATATGGAATATTCCCATTCCATTTTGATTTTAGTATATTAAAGACTCTAGTCCAGTGCAAGCATCATTTCACATCTAAATACAGTGTTTTCCTTGTCCTTGGCCACTTCCTTTGGTAAAGTTGCTGCATGCCTAGTTGGCAATTCATTGCATGTATCACATACACTAGATGTGTTGGTCACCACACATCACCACACTGAAAGCAAACCTTCCAGTCCTTTAGGCTAACTGTAGCCAATAATTTATATCCCTATGTCCCCTAAATTCTATTTTCCATTATTTAGGGCAATACTTTAGATGATTCGATCTCATGGAATAGACACTGGTTTTAAATGCATAACAGTCACAAATTATCATTCCATTTTTTATATCATGTAGCACATATATTGTTATAAACATTGACCAATAGACCAGCTGTTGTCAACCCATGATATAAGATCATAGTATATTGCAGGTACAAGAATGGGTACACATACACATTTTTATTTAATTTTGGATTTAATTCCAAGGAGAGGACACCATCTGCCCATACACCTCAGCATTGAGTAGACTGAGTCCCAGAATAACATTCCAGCATTAGCACTGTCCTCACCACCACAACACACAACCATTAAAATTGTGGGGTGGCCTTTGGGTACTGGTTATAACTCATAGGAAAGCATCCATCACTGCTGTGGTATGGATGACATTCTATTTTGTTTCTACCTCTCAGTGGCTGTGCTTTATCTATTTCTTGCTGGCTTAATTGTTCTCTCTCCAGAATCTCTTGGTTGTCCTCATGTAGAAGCAGCTATATCATTCTCTACTTCAGCTGTGTGATGATTAGAGTTTTAATATTACATCCCTGAGCGAAGCAACCCACTGTTTGTAGTCATGCTGACAATGGGAAATGAATAATGAACAACCAGTATGAACACAAAGTGGTGAGATCACATAAGATATTCTCCCTTGGTTCCAAGGTGTTAGTCACACACACACACATACAGATATATGTACATACACCCATACATAGTGACACATCAACACAGAGCTGTATCCACTAATAGCCTCGTCCACCAACAGCTGTGTCTACCTATCCCCTCAGTTCCGTATATCAGTCTTACAGTTTACAGCGGGTCAAAGGAAAGCCATTATTTAACAGTTGCAGGCAGGTGGCCAAGCAGGTAGGCTTGGTTACATGACAACGGTTACCATATATGTACACAAACAAGAAGGCAAGGAGCTAAATAGTTGAGAGCTTTGAATCTTCAATTTCCCAACCTGATTTTTATGACAGAGTTTGGCAAGGTAGCAGGATACAAAAATCAATGAGCAAAAATGTATGCCTTAAGTATACACAAACAACACTATAGTTGAAAAAGAATTTTAAACTTCAATACCTTTACATAAAACTTAACCAAAGCTGGAAAAGACCTCTGATATCTATGTTGAAAATTATAAATATTAAACAAAGATGTAGAAGAATATATTATAAGACACAGAAATCTGCCATGTTAACGGATTTGCAGAAAAACTTTATCAGAATGTCCGTATCACCAATAGTAATTCTACAGATTCAACATGATCCCCAAATATCAATATTCTTAGAAACACATAAGATGATGGGAAAATGTAAATGGAAACACAGGAGGCCCCAAATAGGCAACATCATTTTAACAATAAAAACAAAGCTGGAGGAATCACAACACCAAATTTCAAGATGTACTAGAGGGCAGTAATAATCAAAAGTCTGGTCCTGGTACAAAATCAAGGAAGATGATTAATGGAATATAATACCAAACACAGACATGATCCCACACATCTACAGACAACTATGCTTCAATGAGAGAAATGAAAACAACCCAGGGAAAAAGGATATTGTCTTCAATAAATGCTGTTGGGACAATTGGATATCACCTGCAGAAATCATAAGCTAGACCCTTATCTTTCACCTTAAAAGAAAAAACAGCTCTAAATGGTTCATGGATCTAACCTACAGTCAAATACCAACAAACTACTAGAGTAAAACACAGGGAATGTCCTACAGGGAATCGGCGTAAGCAAAGATTTATTAGAAAAGACACTGTAAGCTCACACAGATAAAGCCAAAATAAACAAATAGAATCACATCAAACAAAGGAAGCTTCTTTACAGCAAGGGAAATTGTCAGTGATACGAGGAGGCAACTATCAGAATGGGAAAGAGGCTTTGCGCTCTATACCACAGATAGGGGACTAACAACCATGACCTAAAGAGCCTCAGAAACTCAACAATGGCGAAACAATCAACACTGTTAAGAGACGGGTAAAGGACATAAACAGACGTTTCTCAAAAGATAAAATTGTAAAGAATAATAACCAGATGAAAAACTGCCCAGGTTTCCTAGTGATTTAGGGAAATTCAAATTAAAAGTACAGTAAAATTCCACCTAACTCAATGGACAACGCTCTACGTAAAGAAATTGGCAAACAATAATTGTTGGCAAGCATATGTGAAGGAAAGCACCCTGATCCAGTGATTTTGGGAATGTAAACCAGTACAACCACTATGCAGAGTGCTCATACAACTGAAAATGTATCTGATGACAGATATATATATATATATCTCTTGGGAATATATCTTAAGGAAAGGGTTGCTCTTATTCAAGAGAATGATCTGCCATCCTATATTTATATTAGTACAATTCACAATAGTGAACACATTGAATTGACCCAGATGCCTTGTAATCTTAAACATCTATCAGATATAAATATAATCAACTATAGTGAACAGTAACACCAGGCATAAACATATGTCAGCAAATTTAAAGACACTTCATCAACATTTATACAAGTGAACTAAAATGTAAAATATGACTTTAATATTTTTTCCTTTACATGAGGGTTTAATGTAAGTCAATTAAAATACAGTTATTAAGTAATTCCTAATTTGTAGACCCAATGCAACATGGACACACATATTTGTAACAAATATTTAGGCAACATATCACACGAAAAAAAGCAGTGTGTGACAGCATTCTTTACATTACTTCCCTTGTTTATTTACTTATTATTATTATTTTAAAGATTTACTTATTTTTATTACAAAGTCAGATATACAGAGAGGAAGAGAGACAGAGAGGAAGATCATCTGATGATTCACTCCCCAAGTGACCTCAATGGCCGGTACTGCACTGATCCGAAGCCAGGAACCAAAACCAGGAACCTCTCCCGGGTCTCCAACACAGGTGCAGGGTCCCAAAGCTTCGGGCTATCCTCGACTGCTTTCCCAGGCCACAAGCAGGGAGCTGGATAGGAAGTGGAGCTGCCGGGATTAGAACCGGCGCCCATATGGGACACCGGTGGGTTCAAGATGAGGACTTTAGCTGCTAGGCCACGCCGCCGGGCCCTACTTATTATTTTTCCTACAATTAATCAATTAGAACTATTTCGTAGCAGTGACTTAACTGCGATTTTTGGGGAAAAACCTGATACATAATTTTAAAATTTCACATATCAATGTCTCAGCTAGAATCTGCAAATGAGAAACTACAACTTGAAAAATCACAACACAAAACAGCTTTACTCCCTGATAAAGAACTGAATATTTGCTATGTAAAGAAAACTATATCTGAATTTCAGAATCCTTCACTAGCACTCTATTAGAAAGGTATTTTATTGCTATTACTGTAAATCATGTATCCCTTATCACTTCTGTAGCATGGTATAACTGGCTTTAAGAGATCCCAACGACCTCATTCACTGGAACCTAATGCCTGCATAGGTCATGTTGGCTTTCAGTCACAGGACCATAACTACAGGCTGCCCTGATCATTGTTGGATGACATCTGAGCTCCTCCTGTTTAATTCTCACTCAGAATACTCATCCAACCCAAAGTTTCCTTATGAAAGGCATGGGATAAGATTCTTAGAATCTTCTCTCCCACCCAGTATTACTGCAATAAATGACCTAAGGGAGGTATGAATGGCACCAGGATGCCCAATGTGCAACCAGTTCAACAGACCAGTCCTAGGAGCCCACTGACTGGTGGGAGACAGTACAGCTCCTCCTGGCTGGCTTGCCATTTTGTTACCAGTCAAAACTAGGCCCTGGCTGCTCCCAGCTGAACAGCCAATTCAGCTGAGATGACAGCTGAAGCAAGCAGACACTTGTCTTTATTTAAGAAGCCAACATTTATCTGCTAAGGAACCAACAGACCTCTTTGATTACAAACGTGGCCATTCCCAAGCAGGCTGGCTTCTTAGAGAAACCTGTCCTTTCCCCAGCTCTATTCCTGGGGATCTGGCTGTCCAGTGGTGAGCAAATAAGATCTCAATATGATGTGTAATTCTCAGGTACTCTGATATGCCTTGTAGAATCCCAAACAGTGGCTTAACTGCTGGACCAAATGTCTGCGGCTGTTAGTAGTAAAGTTTAAACAGCTTTATTGATATCTTTGTACTCAGAGAGAAGTCCTAACATTTGAAAGCTATTTTCCATTATTCTATGCATTTATTACTTCAGGAAGACAGAGATCATTTACTCGAAAATGTAACTTCAAAAAGGATGTAGGAGGATGCCGGACTTCAGGGAGTCCCGTGGGAACCTCCCATTTTGTTTGGGAAGCTGAGGTGCGCAGCTAAGGCACCTCATTTTGCTTGCCACTTGCTGAAGTACACTGATAGAATGATGGGTGACCCCAGGAATTCCATACACTGTACCTCACAAAAACTTACTATAGATATTTAAAGTGTATTTCATTCACAGTAACCCCCAGATCTGGCATTCTCTTAATATTATCAAGAAATTTCTTAAAACACTGACAAAAACTGTAGGGGTCCATGACACATGAGTGCTTGCACTGTCAATTTCAGTAAATCCTCATCCATTTCACATTTCTAGCACTTCACAAATTCTCACATTTAAAGTCCCCACAAGAATGATAAAAGCAGTAAGAATAAGACCCAAGGTAACTCACATGAGTCTCCAGTTCCCCTCAGCACCTGGTGAGCTTACGAATCAAACTTCAGTTTCTAATTACCAGTTCCTCCCCATCTGACACAAGTCCACCAACGGTAAGTCCTCCAAGTTTCTCAGGAAACTCTAAACTTCCTCAGCTCAGGGCTTTCGGGGAGTCTTTCTTTGCCCCTCTGGAATCGCACTGCGCATTACTCCAGCAATAAATGTGCTAAATAAACATTTTAAACTGTCGAGCCATCAAGGCAGAAAAGGAGCCACATAGTCCCTTTTCTGTAAAGTATCCTTCATTCTGGACAAGTGGGGCTTCTCGGTAATAAGCTGGGGTTTTCCTCTCCAACGCTGAAAGGAGAGGTGACCGGAACCCCCTCCCCATCTATGCTCAGGTGTGGCCCCAACGTTCACACAGCACAGCTCCACCCGCCTCTCCCAGCCTGGCCCTGCTGACCTGCAGGAAGGAGCAGGCTGTGGCCAGGGACCCACAGGAGCAGGGGGACTGACCTGAGGAGGGTCCTTCTCATGGGCGCCTGCAGAGGGAACGTCCAGCCGGATCAGGCAGAGATAGGGTCAGGTCCCCATAGCTCCTCACCACAGGGCCGGCCCCGCCTCACAGCGCTGGCCCCGCCTCACAGCGCCGGCCCTGCCCCACACGCCGGCCCCGCCCCTTCAAAGGTAACTCCTGCTTGCAGCAGCCAGAACATGGCGGCGGTGGGCGGAGCCGCGCGGGCAGCAGCCAATCCCCGTGGAGAGTGGCCCTCAGGCCTTGTGACGTATGAGCGAGTATGGGCATGTGCAGAGGGAGGTGTGACCACGCAGGCTGGGCCTTGATGCTCCTGTGCCCCACAGCTTCCTAAATGTCGGGCTCAGCTTCAACCCTGTTTCCTTGGAGGCGGATGACAGAACTAAGGTGAGATGCGGGTAGAGATAGGCTAAGGGAGGTGGAGTCCAAACCTCAGTCCAACCCATTGCTGTTACTGGAAGTAAAATAGCTCTCATCTTGCCTATTTTTTTCCTTTTTTTTTTTTTAAAGATTTATTTATTATTTTTATTGCAAAGTCAGATATACAGAGAGGAGGAGAGACAGAGAGGAAAATCTTCCATCTGATGATTTACTCCCCAAGTGACCTCAATGACCAGTGCTATGCCAAGCCAAAGCCAGTAGCCAGAAACTTTTTCAGGGTATCCCACACGGGTGCAGGGTCCCAAAGCTTCGGGCTGTCCTCCACTGCTTTCCCAGGCCACAAACAGGGAGCTGGATGGGAGTGGAGCTGCCAGGATTAGAACCGGAGCCCATATAAGATCCTGGTGCATTCAAGGTGAGAACTTTAGTCATTAAGCCATGCCGCTGGGCCTTCCTTTTTCAATTCTGTAAAGGACTTCTTCACTTAAAGAAGTATATGTTTTACTTGAAAGGCACATCAACACAGAAGAGATACAAAAGGGATTTTCTGTCCTATGATTCATTTAACAAGCAGTTGCAGTGGCCAGAGAGAACCAATAGGAAACCAGGAGACTGGAATTTCTTCAGGGTCCACACATGTGGGCAGGATCCAAAATATTTGCACCATCATTTGCACTTTTTCCAGGCCACAGCAGGGTGATATATGGAAGGTGAAGAAGTCAGGCCATTAACCATGGCCTATAGGGAACCCTGAGTAAATGCAAGCCTTAACCTTAACCCTGACCGGTCTTTATGCCATCAACTACACCTTTCCCAGCCCACAGCAGCGTGATATATGGGAGGTGGAGCAGGCAGGACATTAACCAGGGCCTGTAAAGATCCTGAGAAAATGTACCCCATATATCTAAACCAAACCATAACCCTAAACCTTACCTTAACACTAACCATAACCGAACTTTGTACAATTATCTACAGCTTTCCCAGACCACAGCAGGGTGATATATGGGAAGTGGAGCAGCAAGGCCAGTAACCAGATCATATGAAGGACCCTGAGCAAAGGTAAGCCCTAACCTTAAACCTAACACTAACAATAATGCTAACCCTAAACCTAACCGTAACAATAACTGTAACCATTACCCATCTTTGTGCCAACATCTGCAGCTTTGCCAGACCACAGCAGGGCAATATATTAGAAGTAGAGCAGCCAGGATATTAACCTAGGCCTATATGGGACTCTAACAAGATGTAAATCCTAACCCTAACTGAAACCCTAACCATAAGCTTAACCTTAACCCATTTTAGTGCCATCATACAGAGCTTTCCCAGACCACAGTAGCACGGTATATGGGAAGTGAAGGAGCAAGGCCATTAAACAGGGCCAATATGGGACCTTGAACAAATGTAAACCCGAACACTAACCCTAACCTTAACCAAGATTTTTGCCATTACCTACACTTTTCCCAGACCACAATAGGATGGTATATGGGAAGTGGAGCAATAGGCCATTAACCAGGGCCAATATGGGACCATGAGCAAAAGTAAGCCCAAATACTAACCCTAAACCTAACCCTAAAGCTAACTCTGATGCTAACCATAACCCTAACATAATTTTGTGCCATCATCTACGGCTTTGCCAGACCACAGCAGGGTGATTTATGGGAAGTGGATCAACCAGGCCGTTAACCAGGGAGTTTAAGGGACCCTATGCAAATGTAAGTCTTAAACTTAGCCCTAACCCTAACACTGACGCTAACCCTAACCCAAACCCTAACACTAAGCAATCTATTTGCCATCATCTACAGCTTTGCCAGACCACAGCAGGGTGATCTTTCGGAAGTGGGAAGCCATGCCATTGACCAGGTATAATATGGGACCTTGAGCACATGTAAATTGCAAATCTAAACTAATCATAACACTAAACCTAAACCAACACTAACCCTAAAACTAATCCATCTTTTTTTCATCATCTACAGCTTTCCCAGACCACAGCAAGTTGATATATGGGAAGTGGAACATCCAAGCCATTAACCAGTGCCTATATGGGAACCTGAGCAAATGTAAGAACTAACCCTAACCCTAACAAAAATCAATCTGTGTACCATCATCCAATGCTTTCCCAGACCACAGCAGGATGATTTTTCAGAATGGAGCAGCAAGACTATTAACCAGGGCCTATAAAAGTCCCTGAGTAAATGTTACCCATAACCCTTACCCTAAGCCTAACCATAACCATAACCCTGACCCTAACCCATCATTGTGCCATCATATACAGCATTCCAAGACCACAACATGGCAAATATGTGAAGTTGATCATCCAGGCCATTAACTGGACCTATACAGGGGCCTGGGCAAATGTAAGCATTAAACTTAACACTAACTCTAACCCTAACCTCAACCTTAAGCCTAACCCTACCCTAACTCTAAGCCTAACCCTAACAATAACCCAATTTGTGCCATTAATATACAGCTTTCCCAGACCACAACAGGGCGATCGATATATGGGAAGTGGAGAAGACAGGCCTTTAGCCAGTGCCTGTATGGGAAACTAAGCACATGTAAGCCCTAACCTGAACACTAATCCTAACAGTAATTGTACCGTAACCATAAGCTTAACCTTAACTCTAACCCCTTACCTCAAACCAAATACTAACCCACCATTGTGAAATCTACTATTGATTTCTAGATCACAGCAGAGTGTTACATGGGAAGTTGAACAGCCAGGGCATTAATAAAGCCCTATATGGGACCCTGAGCAAATGTAAGCCCTAACCCTAAACCTAACGCTAGTCTATATTTGTACCATCATCTACAGCTTTCCCAGAACACTGCATACATGAGAAGTAGGGCATCCAGGCCATTTACGAGGGCCTATAGGGGACCCTGAGCAAATGTAAGCCCTAACCCTAAAATTAAACCTAACCCTGACCCAAACCTTAACCCTAAACCTAAACCATCATTAAGCCATCATCTACAGCTTTCACACACAACACAGCAGGGCAATATATAGGAAGTGGCACAATTAGGCCATTAATCAGGGCCTATATTATACCTTGAGCACATGTAAGACTTACCTTAGCCCTAAACCCTAAGCTTAACCCTAATCCAAACCTTAACACTAACCCATGTTTGTGCCATCATCTACAGTTTTCACACAACACAGCAGGGCGATATATGGAAACTGGAGCAGCCAGGCCATTAACCAGGGCTTGTATTGGACCCTAAACAAATGTAAGACCTAACCCTACTCTAAAACTAACACTAAGCCTAACATTAACCCATCTTTATATCACCATCTACAGCTTTCTTAGACCACAGCAGGGAGATATATGGGAAGTGGAGCAGCCTGGCTATTAGCCAGGCTATATGGGAACCTGAGCAAAAGTAAGCCCTATCCCTAAACCTATTTGTATCCCTAACCTTAACCCTAACCCATCTTTGTGCCATAATTTACAGCTTTCTCAGAGCAGAGCAGAGTGTTACATGGGATGTCAGTCAGCCAGGCCATTAACCAGGGCCTAAATAGGATCTTGAGTAAAGGTAAGTCCTAACCCCAACCCTAACATTAACCCTAAACCTAATCCTAACATTAACTCAAACCCTAAACTTAACCCATCTTTGTGCCATCATCTATAGCTTTTCCCGTCCATAGCAGGGCAATATATGGAAGAAGAAACAGCCAGACCATTAACCAAGACCTCTATGGGACCCTGAGCAAAGGTAAATTCTAATGCTATACCTAACCCTAACCCAAATCAAACCCAAACCCTACCCTAACCCATCTATGTTACCATCATCTACAGCTTTCCTAGACCACAGCAGGGTCATATATGGGGAGTGGAGCAACCATGCCATTAATCAGTGCCTATATGGAACACTGAGCAAATGTAAGCCCTAATCATAACCTTGACCCTAACCCACTTTAAAATTAAGCATAACGAATGGGCCCAGCGGCGTGGCCTAGTGGCTTAAGTCCTTGCCTTGAACCCGCCAGGATCCCATCTGGGTGCCGGTTTAAATCCTGGAAGCTCCACTCCCATCCAGCTCCCTGCTTGTGGCCTGGGAAAGCAGTGGAGGATGGCCCAACCTTGGGACCCTGCACCCATGTGGGATACCCTAAAGAAGTTCCTGGCTCCTGGCTTTGGCTCGGCATGGCATCGGCTGTTGTGCTCACTTGGGGAGTGAATTATCGGACGGAAGATCTTCCTCTCTGTCTCTCCTCCTCTCTGTATATCTGGCTTTGCAATAAATAAATAAATCTTTAAAAAATAAGTACAAAACAAAACCACCAACAACAACAACAAAAAAAACTTAAGCCTAACCCAAATTCCCAACTCTATCACTAACCCATTTTGTTGCCATCAACTACAGATTTCCCAGACCACAGCAGGTTGTTACATGGGAAGTGGAGTAGCCAGGCCATTAACCAGGGCATATATGGGAAGTGGAGCAAATGTAAGTCTAACCCTAACCCTAAGCCTTACTCGAACACTAACCCTAAACCTAATCCTAGCCCTAACTCTAAGCAATTTTGATTCCATCATCTACAGCTTTCCCAGACTACAGCAGGTCAATATATGGGACTGAATAACCAGGACAGTACCTAGATCCTATATGGGACTCTGAGCAAATGTAACCCCTAGCCCAAAACTTTACCATAAGCCTAACCCTGACCCTAACCCGAAGCCTAGCCTTAACAATAACCCATTTTTTTGTGTGTGTGCCATAATCTACAGCTTTTCCAAAACACAACAGGGTGATATATGGGAAGTGGAGCGGCCAGGCCTTTAGCCAAAGCCTATATGGAACTCTGAGCACACGTAAGACCTAAACCTAACCCTATCCCTGGCCATATACCTAACTCTAACTCTATCCTTAACCCTAACAGTAACCACAACCCTCACCCTAACCCATCATTGTACCATTTTCTACAGTGCTTCTGGACCACAGCAGGGTGATATATGGGACATCTGAGAAGCCAGGCATTTAATTAATGCCTCTATGGGACCTTGAGCAAATGTAATCCCTAACCCTAATCCTAAACCTAAACCAAACCCTAAGCCTAACCCCAACACTAACCCATACTTTACCATCATCTACAGCTTACCCACAACACTGCAGTGTGATATATGGGAACTGGAGCAGTGAGTCCATTAACCAGGGCCTTCATGGAAGACTAAACAAATGTAAGTCCTAACCGTAACCCTACCTAAACCCTATATTTAACCTTAAGCGTAACACTAATCCTAACCCTAACACTAACCCATCTTGGTGCCATCAATAACGGATTTCCCAGACCACTGCAGGGTGTTATAAAGGCCCATTACAGGTCCTATATGAGACCATGAGCACATGTAAGCCCTAACCCTAATCTTAAGCCAAACCCTAACCCTAACCTTTACTCTAACCGATATTTTGGCCAACATCTACAGCTTTCCCAGAACTTAGCATGACGATATATGCAAAGTGAAGAAACCAGGCTGTTATCCAGGGCCAAAAGGGGACCCTGAGGAAATATAAGCTCCAAATCTAACATTAGCCCTAATCTAACAAACAAAACCCTAACCATAACACTATCTCATGATTGTTCCATCATGTAAACCATTCCCTGATTGCAGCAGGGAGATATATGGGAAGTTGAGCAGCCAGGCCATTAACCATAGCCTATATGGAACGCTGAGCAAATGTAAGCCATAACCCTAACCGTATCCCTAACTTTAAACATGAGCCTAAAGATAACCCCAACGCTAACACATCTTTGTGACATCAACTGCAGATATCCCAGACCACAGTAGGGCGTTAAATGGGAAGTGGAGCAGCCAGGAAAAAAAAATAGTACCTATGTGGGTCCCTGAGCCAATATAAGCCCTAACACTAACCCTACCACTAACCCTAAATGTAACCCTAACTCTAACGTTAACCCATCTTTGTTCCATCATCTGCAGCTTTCCCACTCCATAGCGGAGCAATATGTGAAAAGTAAAGCAGCCAGGCCATTAACCAGGTCCTATATGGGACCCTGAGCAAATGTAAGCCCTAACACTAAACCTAACCCTAACCCTAAACCTAAACCTAGCCTTAACCATAACTCTGATTCCAACCCCAACCGTAACCATAATCCATCTTTGTACCATCATCTATAGGTTTTCGAGAACAAAGCTGGGCAATATATGGGAAGAGGAGCAGCCAGGCATTTATCTAGGGCCTATATGAAATGAGCAAATGAAACCTTAACCCTAACCATAAACCTAAATCTAACCCTAATTTTTACTGTAATCCATCTTTGTGCCATCATGTACAGCTTTCCCAGAACACAGCAGGGCAATACATGGAAAGTGGAGCAGCCAAGCCATTAACCAGGGTCTTTATATGAGACCTGAAACAAAAGATGCCCTAAACCTTACCCTTCCCTAACCCTAAACTGAATATGTAGAACATCTTTGTGCCATCATATAGAGCTTTCCAATATAATCAGGGCAATATATGGGGAATAAAGCAGTGAGACAATATATGGGAACCTGAGCAAATTTAAGTCTTAAATCTAACCCTAATCCTAACCAATTCCTAACTCTAACCTAACTGTGTGCCAAAATCTACTGCTTTCCCAGACCAGCAGGGTGCTTTATGGAAATGGACTAGCGTGGTCTTTGAAAAGGGCCCACAGGGGCTCTGGAATAAATGTAAGCCCTAACCATAATCCTTACTTTAACCCTAACCCTAACTGCAACCCTAACCATAAAACATCTTTGTACTTTCATCTACAGCTTTTGAAGACCACAAGCAGGACGACATACAGGATGTAGAGCAACTAGGTCATTAACCAGAGCCTATGTGATACCCTGAGCAAATGTAAGCCCTAACCCTAACCCAACATCTAAACCTAACCCTAACCATAACGCTGACGCTAACACATACTTTACCATCATCTACAACTTTCCCATACACCGCAGAGTGATACATGGAAATTGGGGCAGCCAGTCCATTGACCAGGGCCTACATGGATCGGTGAGCAAATGTAAGTCCTAACCATAGCCCTAACCCTAATCATAAAACTAACACTAACGCTAATCCTAATCCTAACCCTAACTCTAACCTTAACCCATCTTTCTGTCATCATCTACAGCGTCCCAGAATAAAGCAGGGCCATATTTGGAAGTTGAGCAGCCAAGCCATTAAAGAAGGGCTATATGGTACCCTTAGCACATATAAGTCCTAATCCTATACCTAAACCTAGCCCTAAACTAACAATAACCCTAATCCTAACCCTAACCATAATCGTAACACTAACCCATCATTGCGCTGTCAAGTACAGCTTTCCGAGACAACACCTAGGCTATATATGTGAAGTGGAACAGCCAGGCCATTAACCAGGACCAATATGGGACCCTGAGCAAATGTATATCTTGACACTACCAATACCCTAACCCTAGACCTAATCCCAAACCTAACTCTAATTATAACCCTAACCATAATCCTAACCCATGTTTGTGCCATCATATGTAGCATTCCCAGACCACAGCAGGGCGATATATGGGAAGCTGAGCATCCAGGCCATTAATCAGGGCTTGCATTGGACCCTAAGCAAATGTAATCCTTAATTCTAACTCTAAACTAACCCTAACATTAACATTAAGCCTAAGCGTAACCCTAACCCGAACTTTAACCCATCTTTGTGCCATCATATACAGCTTTCCCAGAGCACAACAGGGCAATATATGGGAAGTGGAGAAGCCAGTCCTATATGGGATGCTGAGCAAAGGTAAGCCCTAATCCTAAATATAACCCTAAACATATCCCTAAACCTAAACATAACCCTAATCCTAAATGTAACCCTAACCCTAAGTCATCTTTGAGCCATTGTCTACAGCTTCCACAGAAAACCGTAGGGCAATATATGGGAAGTGGTGCAGCCAGGCTATTAACCAGGTCCTATATGGGGACAGAGCAAAGGTAGGACCTAAACCTAACCCTAACCCTAATCCTAATCCTAATCCATCTTTGTACCATCATCAACAGCTTTCCCAGAACAATGCAGGGCGTTGTATATGAAGTGGAGCAACCAGTCCATTAACGAGTGCCTATATGGGACCCTGAGCAAATGTAGCTCTAACCTTAACATTAACCGTAACTCATCTTTGTGCCATTATCTACAACTTTCACACCACAGCAGGGAAATATATGTGATGTGGATCTGCCAGGCATATAACCAGGTAGTCTGCGGGACCCTTTGCAAATGTAAGTCCTGAACCTAGCACTAACCATAAACCTAACCCAAAGGAAAACCCTAACTGTAACTCTAACCCATCTGTTTTCCCTCATCTGTAGTTTTCGCAGATCATAGCGGGTCGATATATGAGAAGTGGAGCAGCCAGGCCATTAAACAGGGCCTAATGGAATCCTGAGCATATTTAGCCTGTAATGCTAACCCTAACCCTAACTTGAACATTGACCCTAACCCAACTTTGTTGCCATTGTCTACAGCTTTCCCAGACCACAGCAGGGCAAAATAGTGGAAGTGGAGCAGCCAGGCAATTAACCAGGGATTTATGGGACCCTGAGCATGTGTAAACCCTAATCCTAAACCTAACCCTAATCCTAACCCTAACACTATCCTACATTTGTGCCATAATCTACATCATTTCCAGATGAAAACTGGGTGACATATGGGAAGTGGAACAGCCAAGCCATTAACCAGGGCTAATATGAGACCCTGAGCACATGTAAGCCCTAACCCTAGACCTAATCCTACCCCAAAATCTAATTGTAACTCTAACCATAATCCTCACTCATCTTTATGACAACATCTTCTGTTTCTAGACCACAGCAGGGCAATATATGTGAAGTTGAGCAGCCAGGCCATTAATCGGGGATGTATGGAATCCTGAGTAAAAGTAAGCCCTAAAGCTAAATCTAACTGTAACCTAAAGCCTAATCATACCCTAACCCTAATGTTAACCCTAACCCATCTTTGCACCATCATATACAGCTTTCCAAGACTAACAACAGGGTGATATATGGGAAATGGAGAAATCAGGCAATTATGCAGGCCCTATATGGGACACAGAGCAAAGGTAAGCCCTAACCCTAAACCTAGCCCTAAATGTAACCCTGTAACTAACCTTAACCCTAAGCCTATCCTTACCCATCTTTCTTCCATCATCTAGAGCTTTCCCAAACAACAGCATAGCAATATATGGAAATTTAAGCAACCAGGCCTATAACCAGGGCCTATATGGTACGCTGAGCAACAGTAAGTCCTAACATTAATATTAAACCTAACCCTAACACTAAGCCTAACCCTAATCCATCTTTGTACCACCATGTGTGAATTATTCACCACAACAGGGTGATATATGGAAGTGGGGAATCCAGGCATTTAAGCAGGACCTATATTACACCCTGAGCAAATGTAAGCTCTAACCTTCAACCTAACCCTAAGCCTAACCCTAACTCAAACCTTAACCCTAACCCATTTTAGTTGCCATCATCTATAGCTTTCGTAGATGACAGCAGGCCAATATATGGTAAGTTGAGTAGCCAGGCCATTAATCAGGACCTATATGGGACCCTGAGTAAATATAAGCCCAAATCTTAACACTAACCCAAACCCCAAACCATCTTTGAGCTTTCCCAGACCACATAAAGGAGATTTCTGGGAAGTGGAGCAGCCAGTCCAATATCCAGGGCCTGTATGGAACCCTGAGCAAATGTAAGCCCTAACCCTAACCTTAACCGTAACCATAACCATAATTCTAACCCATCTGTGTGCCATCATTTAGAGCATTTACACAACACAGCAGGGTGATATATGGGCCTTTTAGCAGCCATGCTTTTTGCTCAGTGCCTATATGGGACTCTGAACAAAAGTAAGCCCGAACCCTAATACAAACCATAACCTTAAACTTAAGCCTAAGCTTAAGCCTAACCCTAACACTAACACATCTTTGTGCAATCACCGACACCTTACTCACCATAGCAAGGCGATATATGGGAAGTGGAGCAGCCAGGCCCTTACACAGGGTGTTTAAGAGAGGTTTAGCACATGTAAGACGTAAGTGTAACCCTAAACCTAACCCTAACTCATCTTTATGCCACCATCTGCAGGTTTCCAAACCACAGCATGGCAATATATGGGAAGATGAGCCACCAGGCCATTAACCAGGCCCTTTGTGACCAAGAGCAAAGATAAGCCGTAACCCTAACTCTAACCCTAACCCAACTGGAAACTATAATGCTAAGGGAAATGAGCAAATCCCAAAAGGTTAGATACCACATGTTTGCCTTGATTTAACTTGTAATTTTTGTTTGGTTGTTGGTTATTTTTTGAACCTGTCATTGATACTGTCTCAATCCAGATGTTTCGAAGAATGGAACTTGCATTATTTTTAACATATTGTTTACCCAATACTATGTCAATTATTTCCATAATATTGTATATTGATACTGAGGTTTTGTTGGGGCTTTTAACTGACCGGATCTTTACTCTGTTAGCCCTATCTTCAGACCAGAGAAGGTCTCCCTAAGAGGCCACTGAACTTATCTGGACAATAAGATGCTGGACTTTATGCTAGGTATATGCTTGCAAGGAAGGAATCTCAACTGAACTTGAACTGTGGTTATGCAGCAAGGTGGAGGAATCCACCATGAGGGGAGGGGTATGGGAGGGGTGGGGGGAATACCCAGTGCCTATAAAACTGTATCACATAATACAATGTTAATAACAATAAAAAAAAGAAAAAGAGAGAGAGGTTCAGCACATGTAAGACGTAAGTGTAAACCTAAACCTAACCCTAACTCATCTTTATGCCACCATCTGCAGGTTTCCAAACCACAGCATGGCAATATATGGGAAGATGAGCCACCAGGCCATTAACCAGGCCCTTTGTGACCAAGAGCAAAGATAAGCCGTAACCCTAACTCTAACCTTAACCCCAACCCTAACACTAACCCTAATCCTAAACCATCTTTGTGCCATCATTTACAGCTTTCCCAGACTTCAACAGGGCAATATATGGGAACTGGAGCAGCCAGGCTATTGACCAGGGCCCATATGGGACGATGAGCAAATGTAAGCCCCAACCCTAACCCTAACCCTAACACTAAACCCTATTTGTACCATCACCTGCAGCTTTCCCAGAACAATGCAGAGTGATATATATGAAGTGGAACAGCAAGTCCTTTAAGCAGGGCCTATATGGGACCCTGATAAAATGTAAGCCAAACCCTAAACCTAACCCGTCTTTGTGCTCTCATCTAAATTTTTTCCCACACCACAGCAGGGTGATATATAGGAAGTGGATTTGCCATGCCTTTAGCCAGGGAGTATAAAGGGACCCTTTGCAAATGTAACCCCTAAACCTATCCATAACTCTAAACCTAACTCTAAGGAAAACCAACCGTAACTCTAAACCATCTGTGTTCAATAATTTACAGTGTTCCCAGACCAAAGCAGGGACATACATGAGAAGTAGAAAAGCCAGGCCATTAACCAGGGCCTATATGGGAACCTGAGCAAATGTAGGCCCTAATACTAACCCGAACCCGAACTTCAATCCTAACCTATCTTTGTTGCCATCAACTACAGCTTTCCCAGACCACAGTAGGGCAAAATATAGAAAGTGGAGCACCTAGGCCCTTAACCAGGCGTTTATGGGACCCTGAGCAAATGTAGGCCCTAACCCTAGCACTAACACTAACCCTAACCATAATCCATCTTTGTGCCATCATCTACAGCTTTCCCAGTTCACAGCAGGGCAATATATGAGAGGTAGAGCAGCCAGGCCATTAACCAGGGACTTCATAGGATCCTGAGCACATGTAAGCCCTAACCCTAAACCGAACCCTAAACCGAACCCTAACACATCTTCGTACCCTCATCTATAGCTTTCCCAGACCACAGCAGGGCAAAATATGGTAAATGGAGAGGTCAAGCCATTAACCAGGGCCTATATAAGACACTGAGGTCATGCAAGCGATAATCCTAACCATCACCCTAACCCTACCTCAGACCCTAACCCTAGCCCTATTCCTACCTGTAACCCATGTATGTGCCATCATCTATAGCTTCCCCAGACGACAGCAGGATGATATATGGGAAGTGGAGCAGCCGGGCCATTAACCAGGGCCTATATAGGACCCTGAGCAAATGTAAGCCCCAACCCTAACCCTAACCCTAACCCATCTTTGTGCCACTATGTACAGCTTTCACACACCAGAGCACAGCAATATATGGGAAGTGGAGCAGCCAGACCATTATCCTGGACCTATATGGGACCCTGAGCAAATTGTAAGCCTTACCCCAACCCTACCCCTAACTCTTATGCTAAGCCTAAGCCTAAACCTAAGCCTAAGTCTAACCCTAACCCTAGCCCTAACCCATTTTTGTACTTTCATTTACAGCTTTCCCAGACCACAGCAGGGCAAAATATGGTCAATGGAGCAGCCAGGCCATTTACTAGTGCATATATAGAACACTGAGCAAATGTAAGCCCTATCCCTAACCCTGACTCGTCAAATATATGGTCTAGTCCTAATTCTAACCCTAATCCTAGCAAATGTAAAGTCTAACTCTAACGCTAACCCTATAGCTTAGTGTTACTTTGACATGGGTTCAACCCCAATGTCTTCACATTTAAAATACTTTTGCATGTAAAAAGTCAGTTTAAGTCATTGTAGTAAGAATCAAATCAAATGACATTTAGTGTTAGAGTATTTCCAGATCAAATTGAATAATAAGCTAATGATCCACATAGCTGCCAAGAAAATAAAATTAGTTGGAATTTGTACTCACAATACATCCCTTGATTTATTATGCATGCTGTGATGAGAGATACCCTTTCTTTTACTGTGCAGTATGAGGAGTTCACCTGTCACACTAGAACGTGAATCTGCGGTGGTGAACTCAGGTGATTCATCAGGGGGTACACTAGGTGGGTTTACATTGTTGAGGAAGAGAGAGGAAATTAGAGACAGAGAGGGAGAGAGAATATATGTGACCTGTTAGGTTGCCTGTCAAAGAAATAAAGCTAAGATTATTTGCATAGTTAAGTAGAATATCCACCTATAGTGTCAAGGTGTGACTTTAAAGTTAGTTATCAATGGCAATAATTGACATGTACAGTGAATGTGTTATTTGACTTTTATTTTTGATTGTAATGTGATATATTTCTGCTCTTTGTTCTGGCAGACATACTAATTTATGTTACCAGAAAAGCTTGATGTAGAAATAAAAGCCAGGAACCAGTTGCTGACAGAAAAGTTTATTCACAAAGGGATCAGGTGAGCAGGGAAGGATGGGGAAGCACCTCTAGAGAGAAAGCTGGGATGTGAGGTGCTTCTTGAAAAGGGGAGGGAGAGAGAGACACCAAAGTTTTAAGGGAGAGTCTTGGGCTTTTAAACTGTCTCTGGCCCCTTGTGGGGCGGGAAACCACAGGTAAGATGTTCCCCATTGCTGGTCTTTTAACTAGTTAGGAAATGGGTGGACAATGCTTATACCACCCTCCTGAAGGTGTGGCCAAGATTCAAGCAGACCCAGATGGTCTCAAGTTAGTTATAAATTAATGTGAAACACTTCTTTGATTATTAATGAGAACCAAGAACATGTTTCCCTTTTGATTTGCATGTTTTTCTTTAGTATTATTTTCATTTCACATCTCAAGCTGAGTCTACCAGAGTACAATAGCCCCTGGGGAGCCGTAGTGAAAAGCAGGGGCATAGGATCCAGCTGTGGTTTGTGAGGTTTGGGGGTTAACAAGTTTCAAGTGTTTCTAAAGAGTTACATCATTGATATCCAAGCTTATCAACTTCTGCAGGTACAAGACTGTGTGTGGGAGGGTCTGAGCAGGGACATCTAGCTCAAATGGGTTCCCCTGCCATGTGCAGTCTGATGGCATGAGCAGAGCCACCAATTAACAAGGATTTAAATGCACAAAGACTAAGGACAACTGGGGAGTCGCAAAGATCTTGCAGCTGTTTCCTTAATAACAATATTTGTCAATACTATGGCACACACCGATGATAAAAACCTATGATAACTCACTGAGGTTCTTTATTGTGTTGCTCAGTCATGCCTCAGAATTTAGCTATGCCCCATTGTAATTTGGGAGAGCATAATATCAAATGCTGAATGTCAATCAATACCCCAACCGCTTTAATAATTCCATAGATCTATGCAGGGAAATTACTTTTGCTAATGTAACACCTAATTTATTTCTTGTAAACTATTACTATGCAAATCTGAAAGTAAAAGTGAATTTTTTTCTGGGAATTAAGATGTGTTTTGTCTTCTTGGTGATGTTTTTATTGTGGATATTCCAATGGGCATTAATTGCTCTATTTCTGCATCACTAATTTGACACTTTGTTGCTGAGCCAGGTTTGTTTGTTATCTTGAAGCTTGTCACCATAATCTTTATGGAAGCACAGACTATTCCACTGCTGGAGTAAGCAAGGCCATCTAGAGACCACAAGATGGAGGCTTCCTGTGACTTCTAGGAGAAATTGATTACTTCTCTGCTCCAAAACTGCTACTGCAGAGTGACTTGAATGTGACACAATTTGTTAAAAAATATTTAGTAATCTATGATGTGTCACATAAGGAAACCTTCAGATGAATGAGCAAGGCACCCTCCAGGATATAACAGTTTATAAATGGAAAACTACTTGAAGGCAAACAAAAATGATATTACAGAAAAGGGGAGCTAATAGAAGGGCAATACCTCTTTGAATATTATTCATTTCTTTTAACTGAAATGCAGAGAAAGAGAACAGGCAGACAGAGGTCTGTCATCCACCATTTCATTACCTGTATTCCCACAGTCATTGAGGCTCGGTTAGTCTGAAGCTAAGAACCAAGTTCTCAAGCAGAGATACCCACAGGTGACCAACAATCCAACTACTTCATTCATCACCCTGCTCCCCACTGTACACATCTGCAGTGACTTAGAAACAGGGGCAGAGCTCAGACCCAAAGTAGACATTCCAACATAGGATGTGAGCATCGCAAGCCACATTTTAACTGCTGAATCCAATGCCTGCCCTTAAGAACAGCTATTCCATAGACTTCTACATAAAAAAAAAATGTCATGGGAGATGAGCTTCACATCTTCTTCATTTCTTGAAGAATGTCTTCCCACTGGGGACCCAGGCACTGTAGCCTAGTGGCTAATGCCATTGCCTTGCATGTACCAGGATCACATATGGGCACCAGTTTGTGTCTTGCCTGCTCCACCTCCCATCCAGCTAATTGCTTGTGACCTAGGAAAGTAGCTGAGGACAGCCCAAGGCTTTTGGACCTTGTACACATGTGGGAGAACCAGAGGAAAAGCTCCTGGCCCCTGGCTCCTGTCTTTGGATTGACTCAGCTCCAGCCATTACATCCAGTGAGGGAGTGAGCCAGCAGTTGAAAGATCTTTGTCACTCCTCTCTGTATATCTGCCTTATCAATAAAAATAAATCTTTAAAAAATATTGATTATAGAAAATATAGTTTCAAAACACTACTTAAAAAGGCTTGCTGTAAAAAATCTAAAATTTTTCAATAATATTTGTACCAAAATGAGTTCACCTTTCAATATTTATGTATTTATGTATTTTATTTATTTGAAATGTGTGGAGATAGAGGTTGGAAAGAGAGAGAGGGAGGGAGAGAGAGACACACAGAAAGAGACCTTCTATCTACTTGTTTAACTCTCTAATGACTATAATAGGCATTGCTGCTCCAGGAACCAGGAAGCCCATCTGGGTTTCCCATGTGGCCAGAAGAGTTGCATACACTTGGATTATCTTCAGTTTCTTTCTTTTTCTTTAATATATATATGTATGTATGCATATGTATTTATATGTACATATGAAACAGCTGTGTCTCAAAGATGCCTAGTCATATTACAACTGATCCCTTAGGAACCCCCAGTCTAGGTCACAGTGATGGTCAGACAGTGGTTGAGTATGACTCCCGCCTTGCCTGGGGCCGTTCCTTTGCAATCCCGCAGTTGCTTCCTCTGGGCTCCAGCACACTGTCTTCTGTTTCACTCTCACTACCATCTGCCCTGGCAGGGTCCAAGGACATTGGGCCAGACTTTCTCATGATTGAGCTCTGCTATCTGATCTTTCAGTTAGCTGTCCTTGAAGCTTTCCTTCTTCTTTCTGGATTTCAAGTTCAGCAATGTGCTGCTGTAGCTCAGCCACAGCAGCTATACTATCTGCTTCCCGGAGTCTCACAGCATCACTTCTTCCTTATTGCATTCAATCTCTGCCTGTTTGCACTTTGCTTCACTTAACTGAGTAAGCAGTCCTTTGTTCTGCGCAGAGAGATACTGCACCTTCTCTTGTAGGCTGATCACCTCTTGCTCTGCTCTGTGAAGATGGTTACTGTTGATCTGGTTCTGTGTTTCCATTCCCATCATTCTTTGTTTTATTTCTCGTATTTCTGCTGTGTTTCAGCTTGCCAAAATCTAATGGTCATTAGTTCATCTTGTAACTCATTCTCAGCATTTTCCTTAGGTGGGTCTATCCATCTCCCAGTAGTACAAGCTAAGTGGCACTGCCAGTGTTCCTCTAAATCCTTGACTTGCTGTCTGAGTTCTTTCAAACCCATGATAGCTTCTGCTTCTCTCAGTTTCACAGCAATGAGTTCTTCCTAAAGCCTTGCAATGTTATTTTCATCAGGAAGAGAGTTGTTCCTCTTCTCTATGTCTGGGACTTTATCTTGCATCTCCTTCAGGGCAGACTGGGACTCGGCCTCACTCATTTGGGCCTGAACTAGCTCCTTCTCTAGCTGCAGCACAAAATCTTCATTGTAGTTGGAACTGCATTTATGTTTTTCTAATGTTTCAATACGCTGTTTTAAAAGTCTATTTTCTGTGCGTAACCTTTAATTTCAACTTGCTCTTCCATTTCTTCAGTTTTTATTGTAGTATATTCATTTTCAAGCTTTTTCATTTTTATTTTTTTGAGTTGTATTTGACTTGATAAGCTGGTTGGATTAGTTTATCTGGACCACCATCAAACTGATGTGGAATGACCTTCAGAAAGTGCTGTAACATTAGTTCTGCCTGATTCATTTGAAAAAGCGCTAATCCTACTCAAAAGACTATGTCTAAACCCTCAGACATAAAGATATCAAATATCCTTGTTGCAACTAGTAATGGAAAAGTGGTAAAAAAGATGGTCAGAAACCAAGATGATGCATACAATGAGGTATGAAAACTCTGAGATTGGAAATGTATGAAGAGTTCTGGAAGATGCTCCTGTATCATGCGTTCAAATTGGTACATACAAAGGTCCATACTCGCCATACTTAGTTTAAAAAGTTCACAAAGTCTATAGTCTTGCATTAACTTAAAAAATACACAGAAAGCTTCTTCTTCTGGCATTTGCATTAGCAACAGCCCAACTATAAAAGCACTTCCTTGATAGTAACAACTTCACGATCCACCAAAGAATATGCCTTCATTACATTAAACAAAACCTCCTGTCTAAGGCTATCTTTTTCCTTGAAAAAAATTGTGTTAAGGATAAGTTCTAGCAATATCCCTTCAGATCAATTTTTCACAAGGTGAGGTCATTTTCAGGAGTTCTGAATTGGCATGCTTTGTGCACTGCATAAAAGTTGCCAAACTATTGCTCTAAAGTGGTGGGGTATTCCTTTACAAAGGCTCGGGGTGGGTGGGGGCGCTTAGGAGCGCCTCCTTGATCCTCAGCCAGTCTTCGAGGAGCTGCTGCCTTGGTCACCACCGCCGGAGTCTCCTCTGGTGCCCACTATCCGCGGGTTTCCCCTGGGTCCGGCTGGACCACCTTCAGGAAAGCCCAAGGCACAGGCACAGCAAGACCTTTAAAGAGACCCAGCCGCCTCTACCGCATAATGGGTTCGCAGGTTAGGGGCCAGCGGAGCTGACCAAGAGAAAAAAAAAAAGAAACAAAAAAATAATAAAATAATATATATTTTTTAAATTAAAAAAAATGCCATCTTCAGTTTCTTTCCAGGCACACTAACAGGAAGCTGGTTTGTAAGTTAAGCAGCCAAGACTTCAGTGTGTGTTGCCGTCATCCCAGGTTCTGTGTCACACAGCTGGGTCACACACTTAGACTTTAATTCCTTTTTATCACAAACATTTTAAATACATTTATAAAAAAAGAATAAAATATGCTCCATGAAAAGATTAAACAAAAAAATATGGTGTCACAAGATTATTCTTTGACAAAATAAAGTCCAAAAATTAGCAAGCAATTGATGACAAAGCCACCAAATTATAAACACAGAGATAACAGGAAGTACAGCCCTGTTTATACAAAGCAAAGCTCCTGAGGTGCTACGATTTGCGCATTTATTTAAAAGTTAAATGTTCCCATAGTCCATCTGAGGAAGATTGGATCCTCACAGTGCTGAGTTAATGGAACCAATAGTGTATGGGCTTAATCCAATTATGGTGTTCTCCATGAGGAGAGCTGGGAGATTATTGGATCTGATGGAACTATACAGGTGGCACATACATGTGACCATGAGGACATGCACAGTCCATGCCTTACTGTGTCATATTCCTTGAACTTCAAAATTCTGACAACAAGATTATCATTTATTCCCAGAGGCAAAACAAATGGGTTCAGCCCAGTTAGATTGTGGAATCCCCAGAATCACAAGCCAAAACAAATCTTGCTCCTTTTTTTAAAAAAATGTGACTAATATGTAAAAATTGAAGGCAGAAATAGCAAATTGAAACTGTAATGAAATATTTGATCCAATAGACTAGATGTTCTAAAAAAAGAATAAACAGCTAGCACTTTCAACTTTTCTTACCATACTGAATGTTATAGCTGTATACTTTTAGCCCCTTAGTATTCAACAGGACCTTTTACACAAAACAGTTGTCTAAGTAGGACCCAGCGTGGTGGCACAGTGGTAAGGTCCTCGCCTTGCACACCCAGGAACCCATATGGGCGCCAGTTCTAATCCCAGTGGCCCCGCTTCCCATCTAGCTCCCTGCCTGTGGCCTGGGAAAGCAGTCGAGGATGGCCCAAGTCTTTGGGACCCTGCACCCGTGTGGGATACCCTGAAGAAGTTCCTGTCTCCTGGCTTCGGATCAGCATAGCATCAGCCATTGCGCTCACTTGGGGAGTGAATCATTGGATGGAAGATCTTCCTGTCTGTCTCCCCTCTCTGTATATCTGCCTTTCCAATAAAAATAAATCCTAAAACAAACAAACAAACAAACAAACAGTTGTCTAAGTGAAGGAAAGTCACTCAAATTGGGAAGTAAAAATAAAATTTCTGTATTTATACAGAGCATGGTATTCTAGGCTGAAAACTATAAATAATGTAAAACAAAAAGCTGACAAGTAAGCTCATCAAAGATGCAGAATATAAAAGGAACACAAAACCCAGACATTTTTACGTGATTTTAGTAAGAAATCTGAACAGTCAATTAAAAATAGACATGTTGCAAATTTAACAATAAAATCCTTCAGAACGAATACTATACAAGAAACAAATGGCTTATCATGCTAAATATGCAAAGCATTGTTTGAAAACAAGCAACAAGGTTGTCACGCTGATAGAGCAGATAGGAACTGCTAGCAACATTGGCCTGCCACATGGGTGCAGGTTCATGTCCTCAGCTGCTCCGCTTGCAAGCAGGCTACCTGACTAGGATGACTCAAGTGCTAGGGCTCCTGCACTCATGAAAAACCCGCATGGAGATCCTGTCTCCTGGCCTCAACTTGTCCCAGCCTAGACCATTGCAGCCATCTGGGGAGCAAACAACTAGATGGAAGAAATACCTCTCAGAGTCTCCCTTGATACTTACAATTGTTTGCAGAAAAATAAGTACATCTTAAAGATCAAAGAAATAGAAAGTCACCTATGTTCGTGGATTGAAAAACATACTACTCTAAGCCATTTATAAATTAATCTGTATCAAATATGCAGAATTAGAAAATATCTTAATTTCATATACAAACTTCGGAAACACTTAGCACTAGATATTCATAATTGTTTTGAAAATAAACAATCAAAAAAGATGCACCTTTTCTGGTTTCAAAATGTAAAGCCACAATGATTAAACCCATGCCATCCATGAATGAAGTACACATATTACTCAGAATGCAAGGGTCAGGGAGATATTCGCATAATCATAATACATGAATTTTCAATAATATGTCAAGACCATTCAATAGAAAAAAGTATATTACTTTCAACATATAATGCTGAAGAAACTGGGTATCTATGAAAACTATGAATCTGAACCTTTATCTCAGAATATAATTAAGTCAGGATTTATCTAAATTTAAGAGTTTAAACTGTAACAATCCTAGAAGAAAATACAGGTGAATATTTTCATAATCTTAGATTAAATGAAAAATTCTTGAACCTAAAAGCATAGGATGAGAAAAGTAAAGAAAAAATAATTCTGATTTCATCAGAATTGAAACATATATAAATCCCTTGTATCTAAAGGCCACCATGAAGAGTGAAAAAAAAAAACATAGAATAAGAATTTTGAGTTATGCATATGAAAAAGGATGACTCTCTAGAATATTTGATTGATTTTTAGTTCTCAATGACAACCACAGCAACAAAAATCTCAATTAAAAATCAGCAATGGGCTTGTGTTTCACCTGGTGCTCATTAAACACGTGCAAAGGTATTCAACATCCTTATTTATTAAGTAAAGTGCAAAACCACCAGGAGATACACTTAACACTAATTAGGATAGCTATTGCAAAAGCACAACAAAAGGTTAGGAAATACAGAGACGGGGTTTGAGTAGCTAATGGGAATGTAAAATAAAGCAATTGACATAAAAATTAAAAGAAAATATTCAGTAGATAATCAAAATAGATAATTCCACAGAAAATCAAATGTGATATATACACACATAATGAGATATTGTATAGAGTCTAGGCCTGAAACAATGTAATTTTGATGCATGCTATAATATAGAGGGGCTTGAAAACAGCATGGCAAAAATTAATTGAAAAAGGGACACCGGGTGCTCAATTCCATTTACATTTATTATATGGGCAAGCATGCATGCAAAGATAAAAAGTAAAATAGTGGTGATTCAATACTGCAGGAAGGACAGTGAGTTAGAGTTTAACAAGTAGACTATTGTTTTGAATAATGAAAACTCAAGGTGGAATAATGAACCTTGAGTTTTCATGATTCAATGATAACAGAAAATTTGACTGTTCTCAAAGTCACTAAACCATAAAAAGTTAAAATGGTAAAATGGTAACTTATGTATATGGCCCACTGCTTAAGTATAGGAAAAACTGAAATTGCTAGACTGGTAAAGAAGACTTACAGAATTTCCTGCAGAATCAATTAATATAAGTAAGGACAATGAATTTGAATTTAGAACCTTAATTTGCTCAGATGGTGCCTTTGTATTTAATACTCATTCCACTGTCTGCAGCAAAACTCAACTTTTTCCTAAAATTGAGTTAAATGCTACAAACACTATTCGTTCCTAATTCATCCTGCAAAGAGCAATTTAACTGATTTTCCCTCACAGGGCCATAGTCATCTTTGTGCACATGAATTATTCATTCTTTTTTTTTTTTAAGATTTATTTATTTTTATTGGAAAGGCAGATATACAGAGAAAAGGAGAGACAGTGAGAAAGATCTTCTGTCCGATGATTCACTCCCCAAGTGAGCGCAATGGCCGATGCTATGCCGAGCCAAAGCCAGGAACCAGGAACTTTTCCCAGGCCTCCCACATGGGTGCCGGGTCCCAAGGCTTTGGGCCGTGCTCAACTGCTTTCCCAGGCCACAAGCAGGGAGCTGGATGGAAAGTGGAGCTGCCAGGATTAGAACCGGCGCCCATATGGGATCCTGGCACATTCAAGGCGAGGACTTTAGCCATTAGGCCACGCTGCCGGGCCCTATTCATTCATTTTTAACAACACTTTCAAATGCCTGTTCTTTTCTTAAGCATCTAGTGAGTTTAAGGTACTGATAAGTCTTCTCACTGAAGAGGCTTAAAGATGTGTCAACTTCAAATAGATCCACTGGATGTATTTTTTCATATGTATTTATTCTACATGCAGCAACTTGTAAAAATTATTTTGGAGAGATGTCATCTCAAAATCAAAGTATGAGATTGGCCTTAATCACCAGGGTAACTGGGGTGTGATGGATCTGAAGAAGGAAGCCTTCTGCAGTACCCCTTCTGTTGTAATTAGCTACTGCATTTTCTTTTTTTTTTTCTTTTTTTTATTGTTAATAACATTGTATTATGTGATACAGTTTTATAGGTACCCCATCCCTCCCACAACCCTAACCCCATGGTGGATTCCTCCACCTTGCTGCATAATCACAGTTGAAGTTCAATTGAGATTCACTCATAGCTACTGCATTTTCTAAACACAACTTTTTGTGTAATTCCTAGAGTTTATTACGGTAGCCTCAAGATTAATTTGTCCTGTTTCCTATTTTGTGTAAAAGTTACAAAGCAGCATGTTTTTGCCATTTTTGTGGGCTTCATTCTCTTGTAAACATCTCCATGTACATATGAATACAGTACACTGTATATGCTTTTGTTCAGTCCATCAGTTTTTGTAGTCATTCTGGCCACAGATCCAGTCAGTGAGCCACATTCTATTTAAAGCATGCAGGGAAGAGGAGGAGGCACTGGGGCACAGTAACAGAATCCACGGAATGGAACACCTGCATCCCTTATGGGAGCACCTAGTTTGATCCCTGATAATTCAGCACTTTCAACAATTGATGGCATGAATATCTAGGTGCTTGCACACATATGGAAGAATAAGACAGTTTTTCCTGCCTTCTGGCTTCAGAAACACCCTGCAAGATCTAGGCGTAGGCCCTGACTTTGTAAATAGAACACCAAAAGCAATAGCAATCCAGACCAAAAGAAGCAAATGGGATTACATCAAACTAAGAAGCTTCTGTACAGCAAAGAAAACAATTAACAAAGTAAAAAAGTAACCCGCAGAATGGGAGAAGAGCTTTGCACACTATATAGGTGATAGGGGGCCAATCTCCAGAATATACAAAGATCTCCAAAACAACCAAAACACCAAAACAAACAAAAAAAGACTCAAAAAATGGGCACGAAAAATGGGCAGACATTTCACAAAAGAACAAACCCAAATGGCAAACAACCATATGAAAAAAATGTTTAAGCTCCCTGGCAATAAGGGAAATTCAAATTAAGACATCAATGAGGTAGCACCTAATGCAAGTAAGGATGGCACACATACAAACCAGCAACACTTGCTGGCGAGGATGTGGGGAAAACAGAACCCTACTTTACTGTTGGTGGGACTGCAGGTTGGTAGACCCTCTATGGAAATCAGAATGGAGAACACTCAAACAACTTAAAATCTACATACCATATGATCCAGCAATAGCACCCCTAGGAATACATCCAAAGCACCTGTTTCACAAGAAGCCAGCATGAACCCCTATGTTCATGGCAGCACAATCAATAATTGCAAAAGTTTGGCAGCAAACAAAATGCCCATCAACAGAAAACTAAGAAAGCTATGGTTCATCTACTCCATGGAATACTACTCAGCAATCAAAAAATGCAGTTATTTGCGGCCAAATGGGCCCAAATGGAAACCATCATGCTAAGGGAAATGAGCCAATCCCAAAAGCCTAGATACCACGTGTTTGCCTTAATTTAAGATGAAATTATGTCAATCCAAAAAATAGTACCTGTAGTTTGTAATATTATTTCAACCTCAAACAGCCTGTATCACATACAATAAGATATTGTGATGTAACCAATGAACCAACAATCAATGTGAGTCAGACTGCTTATGCTCTACATCAAAGAACTATAAAACCTAATATACTTTTAAGACCCTATGTTATTCCATAACGGGTCAGGAGAGCAGAGAAATCTTCCACCTCCTAAGAAGGTGTGAGGAAGACATGAAGTATAATTTATCAGGAACATAACAGGTAACTTTAGACAACAGACTCGAATCAAGGCTGGACATTGACAAAACTATAAAGAGAATCAAGAGTGACCCTGACAATCTCTTGACAGGAGGTCATGAAAACAGAACAGGAGGGGACCCTCAAAGTGGAGCAGGCGGACAGGAGGAGGCTTGTAAACCAATCCTGGAGACTCCTAGATCCTCACCAAGGACTATCAGCATGGACACCAACACTGTGTCCCAACAGCCAAGGAAACCATGGGGAATTGGAGTGCCCTCACAGGCTGAGAACTCTGAGGAAGTCTATTTCCTACCAGATCTCCCACATAGAATGGAAGAAGCCCAGATTCTTCCTCACAGTATCTAATGTCATCAGAATAACAGCCGGGAGTCCTGAAAAGTCCTCAGAAACCAAAGAAGCCTCTTTCTGATCCCAGGAGGGGAGCTATATCTGGTCCTTACTTAGTTCCAACTTTGAATCCCTACCCTCTCTTGCAATGACCAAAAGGTCCCCTCTTACCCCCCACAAAAAAATTCACATTAGATAGACAGAGACTGATACAAAAAGCTTAGAACAGACAACATGTCAGCTTGGACTCACATATACCTAACTACAGAGGTCACAAAGATTAGTTACCCCTAACCAGGGAGGTGAAGATTTCTCTGCACACCGCACCTCTATTGTTACCAAATACCTTGTTAGAGTTATAAGCCTGTTTGGACTAGCCTAAAACTCTCCAAGTTCAGTTAAATCATGCCTCAATACTACAAGCTCTTAAATATACAATGAAAATAGGCCCAAGATGGCTGAAAAAGTGCCTTATAACCATTTTAAAATGTATAGCAGCTGGATGTGTATAAACTAAAAAAAGGAATGTTAATGAAGTAGTCACAGGTTGTCGTTAAGAACTAGCATCTTCTAACATATCGGTCATTTAAAATCATGTTAATTAACCCCTTAATCATGTAAACAGTTGTTAATACTATGTGGTGGCTTTTCATTGGATGAGATAATACTCTGCAAGCTCTGCTTTCAGACCAGAGAAGGTTACAGCAAGAATCTGGTGAATCTGGACAATAATAGGCTGGACTCTATACATGGTACATGCTGGCAATGGAAGAATCAAGACTTGATTTGAACTGTAACACTGCAACTAGGTGGAGGATTCCACCATGGGGGGAAAAAAGGTGGAGGGGTTGGAGGAACCCCAGAGACTATGAAACTGTGCTATAAAATGAAATTTAAGAAAGAAAAAAAAAAAAAAAGAAAACAATTGCTCTGGAACCACATACTGTTCAATGTGCATGTGACACCTAGGGATCTCAATGTGTTGGTGTATGTCATAGTACCAAGGGAGAACAGCTCTTCCAGTGCAAAAACCACTCAATTTGGGGCATTAACTTCACATACCTTCAGGTTCACAAACAGCTCATCAGGAAGCCCTTTTTGGTTGATTCTCGTCTAACACCAGTTGAGCCCAGTATAAAGAAATCAAGCAAGTTAACCAACACACACAAAAGAAGGATGCAGATACTCACTCAGTGCCCTAAGAATTCCATATCCAGAGAGAAGTTCGGTGCCCAAGCCATTTTCAGCTACCACTGAAAACAACTGCTCTGGCATCACATATAGATGAAAGTACATTTGACACTAGGGCATCTCGTTGTATTGGTGAATGGTATAGTACTGACAGAACAGAACAGCTCTTCCAGTGCCAGAACTACTCCATTAGAGTTATTAAATTCACATACCATTAGGCTTACAAATAGCTCTCCATGAAACCCTGTTTGTAACTTGTCCTCTACCATTGAACCCTGAATGATGAAATTAAGCATGTTGAGCTCCGCACACAAAACAAGGAAGGAGATTCTCACTCAATGCGTTACAAACTCCACATCCAGAGAGAAGTTCTATGCCCAAGCCATTTTCAGCTACCATTGAAAACAACTTTTCTGGCACCACATAGTGCTAAATGTGCATGTGAGTCCAAAGGAACTCAATGTGTTGGTGAATGGTATCATCCCGAAGGAGCAGCACAGGAATTCCAGTGCCAAAACTACTCCCTTCCCTTGTTGCTTATCTTCACATACCATTAGGTTTACGAGCAACTTTCAATGACAACCTATACTACCACATCTACTTTAATGCAAATATAGCCTGAAGCAATGCAATCAAGCATGTTGAGTGACACACAAAAAAACAAGGATGTAGATTCTCAGTCAACACTCTAAGAACTCCACATCCTGGGTAAGTTCAGCACCCAATTCATTTTCAGCTACCATTGAAAACAACTGCTCTGGGACCACATTCTCTTGAATGTGCATATGACACCAAGGCATCTCAGCGTGTTGGTCAGTGGAATGGTACGTATGAAGCAGAACAGCTCTTCCAGGGCCAAAATGATTCCATTGGGGTCATTAACTTCATATACCATCAGGCTTAAAGAGCTGACCAGGAATCCCTGCTCCTATTTTTTCTTTTTTAATATAGTTATATTTTAAGTTTGAATAATGCAGTACAATTTTGTATAGCCTGGGATTCCCCCACAAACTCCCACTCTCATCAGATTTTTCCTATTTTTTACAATAGTGTAGTCCATCATAAGGATCATAATTCTATCACTCTTTTATTTAAGTGTAACCTGACATTGTTGGTACAGACAATGTCAGACTGTCCAACATCACATTGTATATACATGTCGAACAGTTTCATTTGGAATCCATCTTTCATCTGGATGTAGGGATGCATGTTCCATTATAACCCCACGTCTGTATATGATAGACCCCAGTACTCCATCACTATACATTACCATATGTGGGAAGGCATGAAACAAGGTCAACAACTGGCATGAGTTACAACAGCCATAACAATAACAATAATCACAAATTACAGCACCATGAAAAAAAAATGCACCAATACATGAGTGACAAAAAAAAAAAAAAAACCACAGAAGTCTCCTGGGGAAAATGATGCCATCGTATAATTCATGGACACATGATGACTTCAACTTGAGAAAAGAGATTATTTGGAATGAACCAAACTGAACTTAAAAACCATCAAAATATGGGATACAACCAAAAGAGCAAACAAACATTCAAAAAACAGTATGGATTGGACTATTGGAGTTACACTTTCCATGTTGACTTCCTTATATGAGAGAGAATATATGGTATTTGTTCTTTTGTGATTGATTCATTTCACTGAACATAATGGTCTCTAGTTGGGACCACCTGGTTGTAAATAGAATATTTTCATTCTTCTTAATTGCTGAATAATATTCTATGGAGTAGATGTACCACAGTTTCTTTAACCACTATTCCTTACAGGCACATCTGGATTGTTTCCATGTCTTTGCTATTGTAGATTGTGCTGCTAAAACCATATAGGATTACAGATCCCCTTCTCACATGCAGACTTCACATCTTTGGGATATATTCCTAGGAGCGCGATAGCTGGGTCATATGACTGGTTTATTTGAAATTTTTCTAACACTCTCCATACTGATTTTCACAGTGGTTGTACTAACATACTCGCCCACAAGCAGTGAAGGAGGGAGACTTTCTCCCCACATGCATACCAGCAGGTGTTGTTAGTTGAGTTCTAAATGTAGGCCAGTCTCACTGGAGTTAGGTGGTACCTCAACGAGGTTTTCATGTGTATCTGTCTGACGGCTAAAGTGCCTGAGCATTATTTTCATGTCACTTAGCCATTTTAATCTGTTCTTTTAAAAAAAAAAAAAAAGATGTATTTTATTTTCATTGGAAAGGTGGATATACAAAGAGGAGAGACAGATCTTCCATCTGATGATTCACTCCCCAAGTGACCGCAATGGGTGGAGCTGAGCCAATCCTAAGCCAGGAGCCTCTTCCGGGTCTCCCACGTAGGTGCAGGGTCCCAAAGCTTTGGCCCGTCCTCAACTGCTTTCCCAGGCCACAAGCAGGGACGTGGACAGGAAGCGGGGCTGCCATGATTAGAACCGGCACCCATATGGGATCCCGGGAGTGCAGGGCAAGGACCTTAACCACTGTGCCACCGTACCCCTGGACCCATTTTAATCTGTTCTTTTCATATGTCTGTTCATTTTTTGCCCATTTTGTTACAGGGTTGGTTTTGTTTTGTTTTGATGGGGTTATTTATTTATTTATTTATTACTGTCCCTGAGTTTCTGAAGTTCTTGTAAATCCTTAACATCAGTCCCTTATCACTTGTGTAGTATGCACAAATTTTCTCCCATTCTGTTGGTTGCTTATTCACTTTGTTAATTGTTTCCTTTTCTATACATAAGCTTTTTAGTTTAATGTACTCCCATTTGTTCATTTTGGATTTGATTGCCTTTGCTTTTGGCAACTTTTCTAAGAAGTCTTTCCCTTGTCCTACATCTTAGAGTGTGCCTCCTATGTTTTCCTTTAATAGTTTCAAGGTTTCTCGGTGTAGATTTAGGTCCTTGAACAATTTAGAGCTAATTTTCATATAATGTGACAGGTTTGGGTCTTGCTTGTTCATTCTGCAACCTGCTATCCAGTGGGCCCAACAGCGTTTGTTGAATACACCAGGATTTTTGCTTGTATTGTTTTCAGTTTTCTTGTCAAAGATTAGTTGATTATACATGTGTGGATTCCCTTCTGGTGTTTCTATTCTGTTCCACTGATCTTCTCTGTTTCTATACCAGTACCAGACTGTTTAGATAATCACTACTCTGTAGTATCTCTTGAAGTCTGGAATTGGGATTCTCCCACCTTGATCTCTATTTTTCAGGATAGCTTTAGCTATTCATGGTATTTTGTGATTCCAGATGAACTTTTTTATCAGCTTGTCTATTTCTGAGAAGAGTGTTGTTGGGATTTTGATTGAGATTGTGTTGAATCTGTTTATTGCTTTTGGTAATATGGTCATTTTGATAATGTTGATCCTGCCAATCCAAGAACATGGTAAGGTTCTCCATTTTGCAAGGTTCTCTTCTATTTCCTTTTTAAATGATTTATAGCTTTCATCATGAAGATCTTTCACATATTTAGTTAGTTTAATTCCTAGGTAGTTAAAATCCCTCTCCTCTATTTTAAAGGGACCTGTACTTACAATTTCTTTCTCAGCTGTGTAATTATTGAGTACACTGGTACCATTGAGTTGTGTTCATTAATTTTGTATCCTGCAACTCTGCCAAAACTTCTTATGAGTTCCAGTATTTTTTTGGCTGAGTCTTTTGGTTCTCCTACATGGAGAATCATGTCATCTGCAAATAGTGATAATTTCAATTCCTCACTTCCAATTTGTATTCCTTTAATTGCTTTTTCTTGCCTAATAGCTCTGGCAAGGACAGCAGCTGGGGTGGATTGGGGTGTGGGACAGCCTGGGCTACTGCTACACTTACTGGCAAACCAGGGTAGGGGGCAGGCCTGGTGAGGGTTATTGCGGGTCGCTCCAACTAGGCTGCAGCTCCCACTGGTTTATGCGAGGGCCAAGTATGTGCTGGGCAGAACCAGGTTGGACTGCAACACCCATTGGTTCCAGTGGAAGTCAGGAGTGAAAATAAAACCAACCCAGCAATTGAAACCACCAGCTGATCAGGGCGATGGACTATGCTGGGCCCTGTACTTGCTAGCACATACAAGAATCTGGTAGGAGCACACCTCAGACAAAGTTTCTTTGGAGATCTCCCCAATCAAAATGCCAGACTCAGAACCCAAACCAAGAAAAGATAGAACATAGAACAGGTGAACCAACCATCTCATCTATATCTTGGCAGCGAAATATGAGGCAAACAGAGACTCTATGATGGACTATGTCAATCAGTGGATTCTTCAAAGACCTCATAGTGCTTGGAGTGGCAAGATTGGCAGCCATTCACAGCTGTTGAAATATCAAAACCTGGTGGGTCTCAGGATGGGGCGTCTCATGCCTGGATCCCGGGGAGCCGCCATGTGCATATGGTGAGCTGTTCCCGGGCCTGCCGGGTTCCGGGGGCTGCTTCCTTCAGGGTGAGTAGACCTAGGGGGGAGGCATCCAGGACTGGGCAGGTCCGGGACCCACCTGCCGCCTTCATGGGGCAGTGAATGGGATTTGGGAGGGGCGCGACCTTGGGCCTGGGTTATTTAAACCTCCAGCAGCTTCCTGGCGGCTGCTGGTGGGTCTCAGGACCGGGCGTCTCATGCCTGGATCCTGGACAGCCGCCCTGTGCATATGGTGAGCTGTTCCCAGGTCTGCAGGGGCCAGTGCGCCATCTGGTGCCAGGCTCCTCCTGCTGGCCACCCGGCCATGGAGCTCTGGGGATTTGGTTCTTTGAGTCACTGCTTAATTAGCTCCAGGTTGAACCCGTTGTGCTTCTTGGACCTGAAACAGGCAGTAACTCTTCCTTTGTAAAACTTGTAATCACTAATAATGCTGACCACCAAATACCAGTCCATGCAGAAGCTATGGCTTGGGGCTTGTCCTACAAAAGTAGCTCCAACAGCTGGCTAATGTGTCAACTGGTAATGCAACAAAGTAGATCAGGCATGACTGAGCAAACCTTAGCCCACAAGTAAAACTAGAAACCAGGAGGGAGCAGAGGTCATGCTGAGCTAGGCTCTTGTACCTACTGGTCTGCTGGAGCCAGAAACGCTAAGCCACAGTGTCTATGGCAGCGTTCGGGACAGGGGAAGGGCTGTGCCAAGCTGAGTCAGAGCATCCTTTGGCAGGCAAGTGATCTATGGCTGGGAACAGACCCGGTTGGGGAGCAAAGGGGACAACCCTAGCTGGGCTGAGGTTCCCACCAAGAGGCGCGTGGCCTGGAAGGGGGACTGTGTTCTGATCTGGATACAGTTGTAGTCTCCCTTGGCACAAGTGTGGACTGGGATTGGATGCACTGAACCGGGCCGGACTCCAACACCCCCTGGTGTCATGGAGGACCAGGGTAGATATCGGGGTCCCTCGTCCCGCGAGCAAAACCCCGATACGGTAAAGACTCTTTAAAAAGTTTATTGGTCAAGACTTCAAGCGTAGTAGCAAAGAAAAGAAAAGAAAGAAAAAGTTGCAACAGTTGTAAGATTTATTACAGTGAAGCGATTACAGCATAACCTTGAAGCATGCCCAGGGGAATCTCCTTTTTAACCATTTTCTTACCCACACCCTTTTACATAGCACAAACCAATCCATACACAGCTCCTCACGTAATGCGATAAACACACCAATCATGACTTAGGTCACATAGCTTCCCTGCGTGCTCGGCCCAATCCTCAGTAACTTCCCAAAACCTGTTTACCACCTTTGTGCCACGAAGCAATGGTCAGCAAGCGCCATCTTTGAGGCGCGGCTCCGCTCTCCACAGGTAGATGTGCGATGGACTAGGCTAGGTCTCAAACCCCTACTGAGCCATGTGTGAGCCATACGTGGGTATGGACAACCATGGCTGGGCTGGAACATCCAACAGCAAGAACCAGATTGGGTGGAAGGCCAATCAGGAAAAGCCACAGTTCCTGCTATGACAGGAGGTGGACTGAGTAGGGTTGGCTCATGGGCCCACTGGTAAGCGAGAAACCTGGCATTGGGAGAGGTTCTGATGGAGGAGCCTGGGCAACTCCTCTGGCAGGACATAGACCCGGCAGGTAAGCGCAAGAAACATGATAAGTAACAGCCCAGAAAAGGCCATGGAAAGCTACACACTGGCATACAATTGGCAGACATGGGGGCAGGACCAGGCTGAATCTGTCCACGCCATCCACTGGCAAATCCAGGCACCAGTGTGGGTCGACCCAGGTTCAGTCGCAACAAAGACTAGTGCACAATACGGAATGCCGAGGTGAAGTTGCCTGTACCAGAAGGGACCGCAGCACCCAACCAGCCTGAGAACAAGAAAGGAAGTGGGCAGAGCCGGCAGGGGAATAAGGGAGGGTTGCTTTGCAGGACAGCTACTTCTGCAGGAGAGCATAGGCTGGGATGGAAGCAGACCAGATTAGGAAGAGCTACCACACCTGCGTGCTTCATGTGGACTAGATCAGGGAAAAGCCGGACTGGGCTGATTATTCCTACTGGTGCAAACAAAATTAGAGTGGGCAAGGGTTGTTTGGGCTTAGACGCAGCATCAGCTGGAATCTGGGAGTGGGAGAGGCCTGGGAGGGAAATAGTGGGCTCCTCCCTCTTGGGTTACCACTTCCACAGGAGGACATAAAACTAAGATAGCGGCTGGGGTGGAATGGGGTGTGGGACAGACTGGACTACTGCTACACTTACTGGCAAACCAGGGTAGGGGGCAGGCCTGGTGAGGGTTATTGCGGGTCGCTCCAACTAGGCTGCAGCTCCCACTGGTTAATGCGAGGGCCAAGTATGTGCTGGGCAGAACCAGGTTGGACTGCAACACCCATTGGTTCCAGTGGAAGTCGGGAGTGAGAACAGAACCAACCCAGCAATTGCAACCACCAGCTGATTGGAGCAATGGACGGTGCCAGACCCTGTACTTGTTAGCACATACAAGAAGTTTCTCTGGAGATCTTCCTAATCTAAATGCTGGACTCAGAACCCTAACCAAGAAAAGAGAGCAGACAGAACAGGTCAACAACCATCTCAGCTATGATGGACTATGTCAATCAGTGGATTCTTCAAAGACCTCATAGTGCTTGGAGTGGCAAGATTGAGAGCAATTCATAACTGTTGCAATATCAAAACCACTTGAGCAAGAACCTCAGAGCATGCCCTACATCCGGGACCTGGGGAGGGTGGGGAATTGGGTGGGCCTTCTCCCTTAATACCCCCCTTTAAGCATGAAGGTAACAATATGGAAAGCATACTAGTATTATCCACTTTCCTGTAGCCCTTGAACCTTTTTACCCTAATTAACTATGTAAAGAATGTCAAAATAAAATTTTATATATTTTTTAAAAAAGAAGCTATTTCCTGTCATCAGGGGGGAATAAACAAAAAGCTGGAAGCAGAGCTGGATCAGGCCAAAAAAAAAAAAGGTTTTCAAGAATTGAATTGAAAGACACAATTAAAAGGCCAATCTGAGAGTTATGGGAGTCCCAGAAGGTGTAGAAAGAGAAACTGGGTTTAAAGGTGTATTCAATGAAATAATAAGGGAAATTTTCCCTAATCTAGAGAAAGAATTGGGAAACAACATCCAGGAGGGGCACAGAACTCCCAACAAGCTTGACCAAAAGTGATCTTCACCACAACACATGATAATCAAGCTCTCTTCAATTGAACATAAGGAAAAGATCCTTAAATGTGCACATGAAAAAAAAAAATCAATTGAAATAAAGAGGAATGGCAATTGAACTCACAAGAGACCTCTCACAGGAAATTCTACAGGCCAGAAGAGAGGATGGAATGATATATTCTAGATTCCAAAAGCAAGAAATTGTCAGCCCAGGATAACATACCCAGCAAAACTTTTTGCCCTTGAAAATGAAGTAAAATCCTTCCACAATAAAAAAACATTAAAATAATTTGCCTCTTTGCAATCCTGCCCTACAAATGACACTTCAAGATGTTTTCTTGACAGAGACAAAGAATAGTACCCACTAAAACCAAAGGAGCTGGGTAGCCCTGGACTGGGTCAAACTCCATGCTTGGGGCCATGGTTCCAGCCATTGCAAACACGTGGTGAGCTGTACCCAGGCCTGCCTGGGCTCCAGAGGCTTTTCCTTTCCTGGTGAGTACACTGAAATGAGAATGCTTGGGAACAGGGCAGGGCCAGGCTCCACCTGCCGCCAACATCAGACAGTAGGAGTGATCAAGAGGGTGTGACCGTGGTGTCTGGATATGAGAACTTCCCACAGCCTATTGGCTGTGGTTGGTCCTGGACCAACTTGGACTCCATGTTTGGGGCCCTGGCTTCAGCCATTGCGAACACGTGAGCTCTGGGGTCTTGAGGATTTGGAATTGATGTCTAGGTAAGTCCATGTTGAGACCGCTGTGCATGGGGGTTGTGAATCAATCCTGAGGACACCGAACAACAGAGTAATTCCTTCTTGAAAGTAAGCAAGAGTACTGAGACCTGGTGGTTTGGAGGAGAGACCAGACAATCTGTATGGGTCAGACTGATATACCAGCCTATTTATGAGTCCTGTGTAGAACTTGAATCATCAAACAATGCTGACCACAATACACCAATCAATGCAAAAGCTATGGTTGGGAGCTTGTATAGCAGGGCCGATCCTAGTATCTGACAGAATGATGGATCAGGGGATGGGTCATATTAGGCAGGGCCACGACACTAACCAGAACACAAGAGAACCATTTTGAGGGGTAGATTCAGTGGGGGCTATGTGGGCCCAACCCTGTGGAAATACTACTCCCACTGGTTACCTCAAGAGTTAGGGTTTGGGCCTGGTGGTGTGGCCTAGCTGCTAAAGTCCTCACATTGAACACCCCAGGAGCCCATATGGATGCTGGTTCTAATCCCAGCAGCTCCACTTCCCATCCAGCTATCCAGCTCCCTGCTTGTGGCCTGGGAAAGCAGTCAAGGATGGCCCAATGCTTTGAGACCCTGTACCCGTGTAAGAGACCTGGAGGAAGTTCTTGTCTCTTGGCTTTGGATCAGTGCAACACCACCGGTCATTGCAGTCACTTGGGGGGTGAATCATCGGACGCAAGATCTTCCTCTCTATCTATCTTCCTCTCTGTATATCTGACTTTGTAGTAAAAAATAAATAAAATTTAAGCCAGGATCAATTAGCTGACATTTTAATATTTTAAAGTTATACTAACTTAGAATACATACACAGATTTCTTTTTTAAGAAACAAGTACCTTATTTGTTGTTTTTTTCTGAAATTTATTTATTTTTATTGGAAAGTCACATATACACAGAGAAGGAGAGACAGAGAGCAAGATCTTCCATCCGATGATTCACTCCCCAAGTGACCGCAATGGGCGGTACTGCGCTGATCCAAAGTCGAGAACCAGGAGGTCTTCCGGGTCTCCCACATGGGTGCAGGGTCCCAAGGCTTTGGGTCATCCTCAACTGCTTTCCCAGGCCACCAGCAGGGAGCTGAATGGGAAGCGGGCCTGCCGGGATTAGAACCGGTGACCATATGGGATCCCGGGGAACGTTCAAAGGAGGACTTTAGCTGCTAGGCCACGCAGCCAGGCCCAAAAATAAATAACCCTTTAAAAAAAATTGTATCATTTTTTAAAAAGTTAGGGTGGTGATGGGCTGAGCTAGGTGTGACTATGGAACCTGCCATCACTCACAGGTAAAGGAAGTGACTACAGTCTGCGCTGATCAAGGAAGCAACACCCGAATGTGCATCCTAACACGGGGTGTGGGGTGGGCTTGGCTGCAATGTTCACTAGCTCATACAAGGCCAAAATGGAAGGCCAGACTATGCTGGGCACTGGCCTAACACCCACTGGCATGTATGAGAACTGGGTCTTGGAGTGGGTGAACTGGAGGAACTTGGGAAACTCTGCTAGTGGGTTAAAACTCTGATGATCACATGGTCCTGACCTGGAGTTCAGACAAGCTGGGCAAATCCAATGTCTGGCTAATGTGTGGGTTGGTTATGCAATGGGGCAGACTGAGCAAGGCTGAGCAAACCTTAGTTCACAAGCAAGAATAGAAATCCTGGGCCCCGCGCGGTGGCGCAAGTGGTTAAAGGTCCTCGCCTTGCACGCCCGGGATCCCATATGGGCGCCAGTTCTAATCCCTGCAGCCCCGCTTCCCTTCCAGCTCCCTGCCCGTGGCCCAGGAAGGCAGTTGAGGACGGCCCAAAGCTTTGGGACCCTGCACCCGCGTTGGAGACCCGGAAGAGGCTCCTGGCTTCGGATTGGCATAGTATCAGCCCGTTGCGCTCACTTGGGGAGTGAATCATCGGATGGAAAATCTTCCTCTCTCTCTCTCCTCTCTGTATATCCACCTTTCCAATAAAAAATAATAAAAATAAATCTTTAAAAAAGAATAGAAATCCGGATAGAGCACAGGTCATGCTGAGCTGGGCTCTTACACCTAACTGGTCTGTGTGAGCCAGGGATGCTAGGCCACGACATTTCAGACAAAGGCCAATACAGATGAAGGGCTAAGCCAAGCTGGGTCAGAACAGCCACTGGCATGTGCAAGATCTGGGACTGGGAACAGCCATGGATGGGAAGCAAAGGGGACTTCCTAGCTGTGTTGTGGTTACCACAGGTGAGTGCAGAAGCCGGAGTGGGGGCTGTATTCTGTTCTGGATATGGCTGCAGTGTCCCTTGGCACAAGTGTGGACTGGGACTAGACGCACCAAGCTGGGCTAGACTCCAGCACCATCTGATGCTCTGGAGGACCAGGGTAGATGTGGGACGGACTAGGCTAGGTCTCTGCCCCTACTGAGCTATGTGTGAGCTTTGTCTGGGTATGGATGACCATTGGCTGGGTTGAAACATCCAACAGTAAGAACCAGAATGGGTTGAAGGCCAGTCATAAAAGGCCACTGTTCCTTCCAGGACAGGAAGTGGACTAAGTAGAGCTGGCTCATGGACCCGCTGGTATGGCCAAGATCTGGCATTGAGAGAGGTTCTGATTGAGGAGCCTTGGAAATTCCTCTGGCGGGACATAGTCCCTGCGGGTGAGGTCAGGAACCAAACAAGGGAGCAGCTCACACAAAGCCAGAGAAAGGTACTCACTGACATACATTTGGCACAGGCAGGGGCAGAACAGGTTGAACCAATCCACATCACCCACTGACAAATTCGAGCACCAGAACAGTGGGGATCAGGCCAGATTTGGTCCCAACACATACCAGTACACATGACTGCTGGGATTGGATGTCTGCTGGGCTAGGTTAGACTGTAACCCTCACGAACATCAGCAGAAATTAGGTCAGGCCAGGCTACAACACCCACTGACAAATGCCAAGGTGAGGTAGGCCATACTACACTGGGCCACAGCACCCAATCAGCACAAGTGAGAACCAGGGAGAGAGGGGGTAAAGCCAGTAGGGGGAACATGGAGGGCTCCCCTGCTGGACAGCCACTCCCACTGGACAGCATGAGTTGGGATTGGGCAGACCAGAAAGGGCAGGTTACAACACCTGTGGGCCTCATGCGAGCCAGATCAGGGAAGAGGCAGACTTTGTTGACTGTCCTTACTGGTGCAAGCATAAATCAAAGTGGGTGAGGGATGGTTGGGCTTTGCTACAGCATCAGCTGGCAGATGCTGGCACTAGGGGTTAATTCTGTCAAGTTAAACTCCAGAACCACCTGGAGAGTGCATGATCTGGTAGTGTACCCAGGAGGGAACGAGTGGGCACCTCTCTTGTGGGTTACCACTCCAACTGGAGAGCATGAAAGCCAGGACTAGAGCAGACCTAGCTGGACAGAACAGCACCCACCAGAATGTGTGTGAGCTGGATAACGGAGCTGGTTGAGTTAAACTATAGACTTCAATGCCCATTGACATGTATGCGAGCTGAATGGGATGTGGGAGACTGGACCAGTATGTGGTACATACTGGCAAGCACGGGAAACTAGGGCAGAGGGTGAGCCTAGTGGGGGGTATTGCAGGTCACTCCAACTAAGTTGCAGCTCCTACTGGTTTGTGTGAGAGCCAAATGTGTGGTGGGAAGAATCTGGCTGGACTGCAATACCCGTTGATTCATGTGGAAGACAGAGCTGGAAACAAAGTGACCCAACAATTGCAACAACCAGCATCTGCATAAGCTGATTGGAATGACAGACTGTACCAGACCTGGTACTGGCATGCACACACAAAAACCTGGTCTGGGATAACCTCAGACAATTTCTTTGGGGATTCCCCCCAAGTGAATCGCTGGATTCGGAACTCCAATCATGGAGAAAATTGCAGGTTCCGTGGTCTGACCATGGAATGCATATGTCAAAGCTGGCCTCCTCAGTGGCTTAGATGGAGCTTTGGACAGCATATCCAATGCACATGGAGGAAATGGCAGTCCATGAGAACCTGCAGAGGACACCTGGTACCAAAACAGAGGATGGAAGACAGAAAAAAATTGATCAATTGCCACAGCCAAGAGTTGGAAGCTAAACTGTGGGCTAATGGAGACTCTAAGGTGGACTGTGTCAGCCAGTGGATCTGGAGAGATTTCATCCTGTGTAGAATGGCCAGATTGGCAGCCATTCAGAACTGTTGATCTCTCAAAATGACTCAGTGTCATAGGAGCATGCCCTACGTCGGAGACCCTGTGATAGATGGGAGGCTGGGTGGGGCTTCTCCTTTTATCTCCGCCCCCCCCTTACTCCAGATACAGAAAATAAAAATGTGGAGACAGTGGTCTAATCCACTTTCCTGTACTCTTGACCTTTTGTGCCCTAAACAACTATGTAAAGATTATCAAATCAAAAATTTTAAAAATCAGTCACTTGGTTCTCTTTGGTAAAATACTCAGATATTTTCAGAAATATTGTGAGATAGATAGAACCCTGCTCTGCAAATTATATGTATAAATGTTGGTATTTTAGCTTTAGTATTCTCAAAAGTAGATCATATGAAAACTAAGTATTTCTAAGATTAATTTATTTTTCTTAGAAAGCCATATTTACAAAGCGAAGGGGAGAGGGAGAAGGATCTTCCATCCACTGGTTCACTATGCAAAGTGGTACATTGGTCAGAACTGAGTTGATCTGAAGCCTGGAACCAGGAGCTTCTTCTGGGTCTCCAACTTGTGAGCAGGGTCCCAAGGCTTTGGGCCATTCCCTTCTGCTTTCCCAAGCTATAAGCAGAGAGCTGGATGGAAAGTGGAGCTACCAGGACATGAACCAACACCCATATGGCATCCAGGCACTTGCAAAATAAGGATTTTAGCCAACTAAGACATTATATTAGGCCCCAAAACTAAGTATTTATAATTTTTCATTGCTGTAATTGTTTTCCTGATAGATTTTTCTTGAATGTTAAATAACCAAAACCATGCCCTCTAACACTTTTAATATAGGCAATCATGGAACATGCATAAATATCACAGCCCACAAAATACAGGGCTCAAAAACAAAATACAGGGGCTGGTTGGTGGCTTAGGAAGCTAAACCTCCACCTGCAGCACTGGCAGCCCACACAAGCACTAGTTCTAGTCCCAGCTACTCCACTTCTGATCCATGTTCCCTGCCTCTGACATGGGGAAGCAGCAGAGGATGCCTCAAATCCTTGGGCTGCTGCACCCATATGGAGACCTGGAAGAAGCTCTACCTCCTGCAGGCACTGGGATCCCATATGGGCATGCTGGTTCATATACTGCCTGCTCCACTTGCCATCCAGCTCTCTGCCTGTTGCCTGGGAAAGCAGTAGAAGATGGCCCAAAGCCTTGGGATCCTGCACTTGGGTGGGAGACCCAGAGCTTCTGGCTCCTGGCTTCAGATCGACTCAACTCTGGCCATTGTGACCATTTGAGGAGTGAACCAACATATCAAAGATTTTTATCTCTCCTTTATCTGTAATTCTATCTCTCAAATAAACTTTAAAAATAACAAGATACTCAAATAACATCTAAACCAATATTCTTACTTCAAGTATGCATTAAGCTCATAGTATTATAGAAAACTCTCACAACCTATTAGCACTTCCATCATATCCCTTTACCGGTATACCCAACACAAATGGTAGCTACTTCCTGCTTGGGAGGGAGTAGCAGTACTCTTTTCAGAAACTTTTTGAAAGATCTATTTGTTCTTGGAAAGCTAGATACACAGAAAGAAGGAGATAGAAAGATCTTCTATCCCCTGGTTCACTCCCCAAGCGGCCACAATGCCTAGAGCTGAGCCAAACTAAAGCCAGGAGCCAGAAGCTTCTTCCAGGTCTTTCATGTGTGTGCACGCCAGGTCCTTTTTTCAGAGAATAAGTTTAATATTAAAATTTTCCTTTGTCGTAGCATCAGATGCTGGCTAATCTGTCAAGTTAAACTACAGAACTATCGAGAAAGTGTATGATCCAGGAGTGGAAGTGGCCTAGGAGAGAAATAGTGGACACCTCCCTCTTGGGTTATCACTCGCACTGGAGAGCAGGAATACCAGGACTGGGGCAGGCATGGCTGTATTGTGCCCAGATTTTGAGATCCTCAGAAATCACCAGGAGTCTGAAGTCAATCTAAGTGCACAAGGATGGTTTATTAAAGATCAGCACATCAGAGACTGGGTTCTTGGTTGAGAGCAGGCAGCTGGTTGACCAACCAACCAGCCAGTTCCAACACCCTTTACCAGGAATGTGGCCCCAAATAGAACACTCATAGGGTTTTTATAGGGGTAATCCACAACAGCTTAAAAGCTTGCAATAGCCTGCAAGGTGAGGGGCAATAGCACACATTCCCTACCTATCTTGGCTGGAAAACCCATGCCTCCAGCAACTAAGGTAAGCACACACTTAATTACTTGGAGCCACCTGTGAGATAACCAGACTTAGGTGGGCCTTGATTCATAAGGATTGGAACCCATCAGTGCTAAAGGTCACATAGGCCTTTTGGCCTGCAAACTCATAGTTTCTTAGTAGCAATGAGCCATGAAAAAATGGCTGGGATTTTAAAACTGAGGTTCTTCAGCTGGACAAAATGGTACCCCTCCAGCATGTGTGTGGGCTGGATAGTGGGGCTAGTTGAGATAAACTAGGCTTCAATGCCCATTGACATGTATGAGAGCTGAATGGCATGTGGGACAGACTGGAGCAGTCTGCTGTACATACTGGCAAACATGGGAACTAGGGCAGGGGGCAGGCCTAGTGGGGTTTATTGTGGGTTGCTCCCACTAAGCTGCATCTCCCACTGGTTTGTGTGAGGGCTGAGTATGTGCTGGGCAGAATCAGTTGGACCGCAACACCCATTGGTTCGTGCAAAGACAGGGCTGCAAACAGAATCAACCCAGCAATTGCAAACACCAGCTAATTGGGCGACAGACTGTGCTGGACAGTCTAATAGTAAGCACATGCAAGAATCTGCTCTGGGATCTCTGCTCTCAGACAGTTTCTTTGGGAATCTCCCCAATCGAATTGCTGGACTCAGAACTTCAACCATGCAGAGAAGTGCAGGTTCCATGGTCTGCCATGGAGTGCAAATACCAAAGCAGTGGACAGCGTAAGCAGGTGCACATGGAGGATATGGCAGTGCATAAGAACCTGCAGAGGATACCTGGCACCACAACAGAGGACAGGACAAATCAATCAACTACCCCAACCAGATGTTAGCAATGAAAAACTGAGCAAATGCAGACTGTAAGATGGACTATGTCAATCAGTGGATTTTGCAGCAACTTCATCATGTTTAGAATGGCGAGGTTGGGGCCCGGCGCGGTGGCGCAAGTGGTTAAAGGTCCTCGCCTTGCACGCCCGGGATCCCATATGGGCACCGGTTCTAATCCCGGCAGCCCCGCTTCCCTTCCAGCTCCCTACCTGTGGCCTGGGAAAGCAGTCAAGGATGGCCCAAAGCTTTGGGACCCTGCACCCGCGTGGGAGACCCGGAAGAGGCTCCTGGCTTCGGATCGGCATAGTATCGGCCCGTTGCCCTCACTTGGGGAGTGAATCATCGGACGGAAGATCTTCCTCTCTGTCTCTCCTCTCTGTATATCCGCCTTTCCAATAAGAAAATAATAACAATAAATCTTAAAAAAAAAAAAAAAGAATGGCGAGGTTGGCAGCATTCATAACTGTTGACCTATCAAAACCACTTGAGCAAGACCCATGGAGCATGTCCCACATCAGGGACCTGCAATGGGTGGGAGGCTGGGTAGTTTCTCCTTTTATCTCCTCCTTTGCCCCAGATACAGAAAAAAGAGAGAATGTGGAAATCATAGTCTTACCCACTTTCCTGTTGAAAAAAAAATAAAAAACTTTCCTTATTTGGCCCAGAGCAGCAGCCTAGTGACTAAGTCCTCACCTTGTATGTGGCAGGATCCCATATGGGATCCAGTTCTAACCATGGCGGTTCCACTTCCCATCCAGCCCCCTGCTTGTGGCCTGGGAAAGCAGTCAAGGATGGCCCAAAGCCTTGGGACCCTGCACCCACATGGAGGAACCACAAGAACCTCCTGATCAGCTCAGCTCCAGCCATTGCAGCTGCTTGGGGAGTAAACCAGTGAATGGAGGATCTTTCTCTATTTCTCCTTCTCTCTATAAATGTCTTTCCAATAAAAAAAATTTTTTTTTTTTAAAAAACTTTCGCTATGAGTGATAGTCCACAAAGGCCTATGCAACATGTCTACAGTGCAGCCTTTTCTCAAGTACATTTACCCCAGATAGGCCCTAAATTACAGGATAACCTGCACCTAACACTTCTATAGAAGGCATTCCTGACTTCAGGCATCTTTGAATAATACTTTGCCAAAGGTCACAATTAGTAGCCTAGATGGATAAGATTTTACCTCAACAAAAGCTTTTGCAATGGCTTCAGATTTCACAACTCAGCCAAATCTCACAGGTTCAAGCCAAAGTCCTTCAGTAAACTGCCCTCATTTCCATCACCAACTCTACATTCAGTGGTACACATACCACCCTCATTTCCAACCAGCTGGCTACCAATTTCACAGTCCCTACAATTTGCTACGGTGTGATCGTTCTTTGGAATGGCTAACAGAACTCATAGTGCTGCACGTAACAATTTTAGCTTCACTATAGCAAAGACGTTCAAATCAGAGCCAGCCAAAGGAAGAGCCCAGTGTGAGGTCTGGGAAGGTTCCAAAGGCACAGCATCCATTGCTCCTCAAATCATGTTCCCAAAAACACACTACACTCCAAGCAAAGTGACAAAAGGCCACATACAGAGATTATTAATCAGGAAAGCTGAGCTAGGCTTCTCATGCCCAGTTCTTACGGCAGTTTCGATGTAGGAATGTTGGCTAAATCACTAGTTATGTGACAAAGTCTCTAACCCCTCTGCACTCCAGGGAATTTGGGCTGACATAGTGAGGGCCAAAGTCCTAACCATGTAATGACATGATTGGTCTAACACAACCAGTTTTTATGTTGGCTCTTGGCATTAGCATAAACTGTTATTAGCCAAGGAAAGGATACACCACAAATAAGACATTCCTACCACTTGAGAAATGCTAAAGATTTGCAAATTGTCTCTTGGCTTTAAGAAAGAGAAGCTAATTTTTTGGCCCGACACGAAAGCATAGTGGTTAAAGTCATCGCCATAAATGCACTGGGATCCCATATGAGTGTTAGTTCTAATCCCAGCAGCCCCACTTCCCATCCAGCTCCCTGCTTGTGGCCTGGGAAAGCAGTCAAGGACTGCCCAAAGCCTTGGGACCCTGCACCCACATGGGAGACCCGGAAGAAACTCCTGGCTCCTGGCTCCAGATTGGCTCAGCTCCAGCTATTGTGGCCACTTGGGAGTGAACCATTAGATGGAAGATCTTCCTCTGTGTCTATCTTCCTCTCTATATATCTGCCTTTCCAATAAAAATAAACCTAAAAAAAAACAGAAGCTAATTTTTTTATACAGTGACACAATATTTAAACTGCAACAGCTAAAAATCAGTGGTGTTAGAGCTGGCACCTTGGTATAGTAGGCTAAGCTTCCATCTGTTGTGCCTCATTCCCTATATCCTGGTTGCTCTTCTTCCCATCCTGCTCCACGTTTATGGCATGGGAAGGTAGAGAACTGCCCACGTTCTTGGAACCCTGTACCTGCATGGGAGACGCAGAAACTTTTGCCTCCTGGCTTCAGATAAGCTCAGCTCTGGTCATTGTGGCCATCTGCAGACTGAACCAACAGATGAAAGATCTCCCTGTCTCTCCTTCTCTGTGTAATTTTGCCTTTCAAATAAAAATAAATCTTAAAAAAAAAAAACTGTTGACATAAAAAATCTAAATGTTTGTCATCTCTTCCAATATCAGCATTTTAGACCTGCATTCCTCTAAGTCTGTTGCTTCTTTTAAAGGGGACTCTTGCTCTCCCTCCTAGTCTCCACAGATTCTATTTCCTCATTCCTGGTATGACTCATCAATTTGCTTCCTTCACATCCACTGCAAATATTTCAATTTACAAATTGTGGTGACAATGTGGCATGGGGGCTAAACTGCCGGATACAGGAACCCCGTATCAGAGCTACTGCACTTCTGACGTAGTTTCCTGTTAATGCACCTGAGTAAGCAGAGAATGATGGCCCAATTATTTGGGTCCCTACCACCCAGGTGGAAAATCTGGATGAAGTTCTAGGCTCCTGGTTTCCACTTCAACCTCACCCAATCTTGGCTGTCACAGGCATTTAGTAGTGAACTAGGAGCTGGAATTCCTATACTTCTCTGGCTTTCTAATAAATAGATATTCTTTAAAACCTTAATCTGAATATTTTTCCTGGATTTACTTCCATCATTTGATGTCACCTTAAAAGACTGAACTGAGGGGCTATGTTGTGGCACAAGGGGTTAAGCTACTGTCTGCAATGATGGTACCTCATATGGGTCCCAGTTCACATCCCTTCTGCGCTACTTCCAATTTAGCTCTCTGCTAATGTGCTTGGGAAAGCAGCTTAGGGTGACTCACTTGGGATGCCCAGAACTCGGGGCTCTTGGCCTGTGGCCATTTGCAAAGTTAACAAGCAAATGGCAGATCTATCTCTTCTGCCTCTGTCTCTGAATCTCTGCCTTGCAAATAAATTTTTAGAAAAAAAATGTACAGGGAGAATTTGCTGCTACAATAAACTAAGCCTCTGCCTATGATGCCAGCAGCCCATATGGGTGTCAGTTCATGTCCCCATCAATAGAGGACTGGATAAGAAAGCTATGGCTCATCTACTCCACGGAATACTACTCTGCTATTAAAAAAAAAAAAATGCAGTTCTTTGTTGTCCCATCCAGCAGGACAGCCAACCTAGGAGAGAATGGGGGACAAGAGACACAAAGAACAGACAGCAACACAGTGTGTCTGATCAAGCTGACCAATTTTATTTTTCACACACAAGGCTTTATAGTCTGCAAAACATGATCTATGGGTGAGGGGAAAGAGAAAACAAGATCCAGGGTATGGTTTGAGTTCTTTCCGGATAGCTATATCTAAAAGCCCCTTATGCTTGCAAGAGATGGGCATGGTTTCATAACTCTTTCTGGGTAGCTATTTCCCAAACCCTCTTATGCTCACAAGAGGATGCTGGCAGGTAGGGCACAAGCACCAAGGGTGGTCAGAGCAGGGTGGGTTGATAGATGACTTGTAAACCACAGGGTGTCTTAAGACTTGGTTTCTCTTGCATTTTACTAGCTGGTACTTTCCACTGTCCTAGATCTATATTCAAAATGACTTCAGTATGGCTATAATATATGGCTCCCAACACTTTGTGGCCAAATGGGCCCAACTGGAAACCATTATGCTAAGGGAAATGAGCCAATCCCAAAAGCCTAGATACCATGTGTTTGCCTTAATTTAAGATGAAATTATGTCAATCCAAAAAATAGTTCCTGTAATTTATAATATTATTTCAACCTCAAACAGCCTGTATCACATACAATAAGATACTGTGATGTAACCAATGAACAATCAATGTGAATCAGACTGCTTATGCTCTACATCAAAGAACTATAAAACCTAATATACTTTTAAACTCTGTGTTATTCTGTAATGGGTCAGAAGAGCAGAGAAATCTTCCACCTCCTTAGAATATGTGAGGAAGACATTAAGTATAACTTATCAAGAATACAACAGGTAACTTACAGACAACAGACTCAATTCAGCATTAGACATTAGCAAAATATAAAGACATACAGGGGGAATCAAGAATGAACCTGACAACCCCTTAACAGGAGGTCACATGCACAGAGGAGTGGGGACCCTCAATGTGGAGCAGGCAGACAGGAGGCAGCTTATAACACAGCCCTGGAGACTCCCAGACCCTCACCAAGAACTATCAGTATGGGCACCAAGAGCTATATCCCAACTGCCAAAGAGACCATGGGGAATTGGGCTGCCCTTGTAGGCCCAGAACTCTGAGGTCATCCACTCCCGTTCAAATCTCCCACATGAGATGGACGATGCCCAAATCCTCACAGGATCTAATGTCATCAGAACAAGAGCTGGGAGCCCTGAGCAGACTGCAGAAACAGCAGACTGCAGAAACAAAACAGTAAACTCCCTTCGGGACTCGGGAGGGGAGCTATCTCTGGTCCTTACTAAATTCCAAATTTGGATCCCCACCCTCTCTGGCAATGACCATCAGGGTCACTCCAGAGAACCACCCCCCCCCCAAAAAAAAATTAGATAGACCAATAAGTAAAGCTTAGAACCAGGCAGGAAATGGTCGGCGGAGACTCACATATACCTTTTTAAGTAGGACACAAAAATTAGTTGCTCCTCACTAAGGTATTGAAGATTTCTCTGCACACCCCTCCTAAAATTGTTCTGTGCCTCAACTGTTCACATATACCTTGTTAGAGTTATAAGCCAGTTTGAACTATCCTAAAATTCTCAAGTTCAGTAAAAATTATGCTTCAATACTATAAACTGCTAAATACTAAAATGAAAATAGACACAAGACAGCTGAATAGTACCCTATAGCCATTTTAAAGTGTATAACAGCTGGTTGTGTATAAACTAAAATTGAAATGTCAGTGAAGTAGTCACAGGGTTTGAACTTGCATTTTCTAACATATTGGTCACTTAATACCATATAATTAACTTCATAGTGTTGTAAATTGTTGATGTTATGTTGTGGCTTTTCATTGGACAGGATAATACTCTGCCAGCTCTGCTTTCAGAGCAGAGATTGTCTCCCCAAGAAACTGCTGAATTTATCTGGACAGTAAGATGCTGGACTCTATGCATGATACATGCTTGCAATGAAGGAATCATGACTAGATTTGAACTTTAACACTGCAACAAGATGGAGGAATCCACCATGGGGGAGGGCATGCAGAGGGGTTGGGGGAATCCCAGAGCCTATGAAACTGTGTCATAGAATGAAATAAAATTTAAAACAATACAAATAAAAAACTGGAAAAAAATTTTTTTTAATGTACAGGGAGAATTGGCTGCTACAATAAACTAAGCCTCTGCCTATGATGCCAGCATCATATGGGAGCTGTTCAAGTTCCAGCTGCTCCACTTTTAATCCCACTCCCTGCTTACATCTTAGGAAAGCAGCAGATAATGGCCCAAGTCATTGGGCCCCTGCACCCAGGTTGGAGACCTGAAAGAAGCTCCTGGCTCCATTTCAGCAATTGGAAACTCTGTCCCTCCTCTCTGTAACTTCAAACAAAAGCAAATCTCTTCAACAATCTAATTTTTAAAATGTACAGGGAAAGAATGACAATTGTCCTTTGTCATTTCACTCTCCAGGATGGTGTTTGACGTAGCAGGTAAGCAGCCTATTAGGACAACGAAATCCCATCCAAGCACCAGGGATCTACATTGGCTCTGGCTCCAGCTTGCTGATAAGGAAGACACTGGCAGGGAGCAGTGTTCAGGGTTCCTCTCATGCATGCTGTAAACCTCGCCTGAATTCCTGCTCAGGCTACCAGCTTTCCCCCAGCCACTAAAGGCACTAGAGGAGTCAAGCAGCAAATGAAAAATAACAAGTAGCAAAAATAACAAAAAAAGGCCAAACAAATAATGCTACATTTCCTGTATACTTTGTGAGTATATACCTCTCCCTTTCTTTGTAATTTTGCCTTTCAACAAATCTTTAATAATATATACACATGTGTGTTTACATATACATATATATTTACAGGAAACGAAAGTCACAGGCTAGCAAATATAACAGATTTTATTTTAAGTTAGCAAATAATGGGTGGGACTAATTCTAACCATTTTACCAGACTAACCCAGAGTCTATGGTGAATAAAACTGAAAACCAGGAAGTCTTTTTCACTCAACTCTGCACAAATTTAACTTACACTGTCATTTAAACACTCAAAGCACCAGTTTCTTCATCTGTTACAGCCAACTGAATCCCATATTAATTTGCCAGAATATCTACAAAGTGTTTCCACATAGATCATTGCATTGGAGGGCCTCGTTGGCCTGTTCCTACTCAAAAATTATATAATTTAAAAGAGTAACTTGGCCATACACACAATTTAAATGCTTATAATACTAAGAATTTCCCTTTGGAATAACAAGCATCGGTCAGAGGAAGAGTTCAAAGATAATTCCCACTGTAACATGACTGTATTAAGTAATTACTATCTCACAAATGGCTAGAAAAGCCTTCCATGGCTCTCCTGGTTTCAGGGCCCAACACCACCACCAATTTTGCTCACGTGGAGGAACACACCACTAGATGGAGCAGGAACAAAAAACATCACAGAACCTTTGCAGTCTCCAAAATGGAGATCACCCAGAATAGTGAAGCTAAGCTATTTCCACACTCTGGAAGTCAGTTTTTCCTAGCAAAATCAGAAAAAGAATTTTGTTTCATGATTACCTCACATTTTTTTTTTTAATAAGGCAGACTTTCAGAGAGAATGACAGGAAGATCTTCCATTCACTGATTTAATCCCCAACAGCTGCAGGGCCAGAGCTAAGCCAGTCCCAAAACCAAGAGCCAGATGCTTCTTCGGGGTCTCCCACATGTGTGCAAGGACCCGAAGGTTCAGCCCATCCACTACTGCTTTTCCAGGGCACAAGGAGGGAGCTGGATTGGAACTGGAGAAGCCAGAACTGGTGTCCAGAAGGGATGCTAGCAAATGGAGGGAAAAAGATTAGCGAATTCAGCCATGGTGCAGGACCCATACCTTGGGTTCTTTCTAAACACTGCTGACAGGGCAAAACATTTTTTCCTTCTTACAAAATGTTGTCAGATTTCTTAATTTCATATTGCCAAAAACTGGGTTTTTTTTTGTTTGTTTGTTTGTTCTGTCATATACCTACCGTTTATGGCAGGCTGATGCTGTACACACAGATTCATGAATTTAATGACATCGAGAGTAGACACTTGGTGTGATGGTTAAGTTGCCCCCAAAGGCATGTATTACAGTGCATGATGTAAATCCAGGTCCTTGGCTTCCTACCCAGCTCCCTGTTAATGAAGCTTGAGGCAGCAGACGACAAGTAACTGGGTCCCTTACCTACCACCTATATAGAATACCAAGGTGAAGTTAGGAGATTTCTGGCTTCTGCAAGGCATAGCCTTCCCTTGTACAGGTATTTGGTAATTAATTGGCAGATAAACAATCTGCCTTTCAATACTGAAAATAATTCATGTTAAGTCCACTGACATGCCATGGCTGACTCATCATTCTAACACCAACATTCAGACGGCCCTTGGCTCTCTCAAAATCTGCCCTTGGAAAGGGCAGGTTTAAGAAAGTGAAGGTGGGCCCTGCGGTGTGGCCTAGCGGCTAAAGTCCTCACATTGAACAAGCCAGGATCCCATATGGGCACCAGTTCTAATCCCAGCAGCCCCACTTCCCATCCAGCTCCCTGCTTGTGGCCTGGGAAAGCAGTCAGGGACGGTCCAATGCTTTGGGACCCTGCACCCGTGTGGGAGACCCAGAAATTGTTCCTGGTTCCCGGCTTCGGATCGGCACAGTACCGGCCATTGCGCTCACATGGGGAGTGAATCATCGGACAGAAGATCTTCCTCTGTCTCTCCTCCTCTCTGTATATCTGACTTTATAATAAAAAATAAATAAGTATTTAAAAAAAAAAAGAAAAGAAAGTGAAGGAACCAAATTAAGCTGAAACCTCAAACATCCCTGGAGGTGTATTTTCAGGAAGAAGGGGTAAAAAGGCCTGTCAGGTTTTGTTTCAGCCCAACAGCCAACTAAAGGAACCAGGTTCCTTTAAGGCAAACCTAGGTCCCGCCTTCAGAACTGGGTTTAAAACCACTGCTTGCAGCTGCACCCCCACACAGGTGTGCCTGGGTAGAACCCCATCTCCCTTGCATTTCTTGGAGGCACCTCAGGTACTTGGGTTCTCAACACACATCTGAGACACACAGACAGAGTTCAGGAACCTGGCTTTGACCTAACCAACTCAGGCTGGTAGATTTTTGCAAAGTGAAATAGAAGCTGTAACATCTTTGCCTTTCACATAACCATAAAAGTTAAGCGGGCAGGGCCCGGCACGGTGGCGCAGTGGTTACGGTCCTCACCTTGCACACCCAGGATCCCATATGGGCACCAGTTCTAATCCCGGCAGCCCTGCTTCCCATACAGCTCCCTGCCTGTGGCCCGGGAAAGTAGTCGAGGACGGCCCAAAGCTTTGGGACCCTGCACCCGCGTGGGAGACCCGGAAGAGGCTCCTGGCTTCGGATTGGCATAGCATCGGCCGTTGCCCTCACTTGGGGAGTGAATCATCGGATAGAAGACCTTCTTCTCTGTCTCTCCTCTCTGTATATCTGCCTTTCCAATTAAAAAAAAAAAAGTTAAGAGGGCAAAGGTAGAGAGACCAATGAGGGCCAAAGTGGGCTTATTTGCTCTGTAAACATCTTTCCCGTCATTCACCACTTACCACTTTCAGTGGCAGGGACAAAGATGAAAGAACATCAACTGTATTGAAAGATGATGGTGATGCGAGAAATGGAGGCCTTTTACAAGCTGGTTCACTCCCCAAGATGAGCCAGCCCAAGGTCACTGGCCTGGAACTCCACCTGCTCACTCATGTGGGTGCCCCATGTGCCTCGGCTGCTCCACACACACAAGCATGGAGCAAAATCAAGGCTGAACCTCACAGCGGTCAATGGGCGCCATTAGCAGATGGCGGCGCCGGAGGCTTAAAACTGAACTGCACCATGCATGCCACAGTAGTGGCTACAAACCAACACAATTTCTTTCCAGAAAAAACACTAGCTCCTCTAGTTAAATAATTTAATGCACTCACAAATATCACTGCTCTTCCCCACCATAAGGAACTTTGATTTCCTTTAGGATGTTTGGGCAGAGCACAAACTAGGCTCTAACAATACAAGGGTAACAAGAAGCAGGAAGATACTATCTCAGTAACCTTTAGCTCGCAACCTCGGCTTACTGCGCATTCACTGGGCTAAATCTGGAAGTGCTTCCTGGCTCCCACATGCCCGGTTTGGCGAGTCGAAAAACCCACCACTGACCACTGACAAGGAGGGACGCATGCACACAGCGGCTTCCCTTCCAGACGCCGCACGCCTCTCGGCAGGATGCTTGTTGGAGCAGTCCCGGATGCAAATCCCACAGCTCAGGGAAGCACACCACACTCGGGAACCCGCTCCGTTCCTCTCCCTGCGGCCAGACGGCCTGTGCCTCACCCTCAATCCCCGAAGGACCCGCGGCTGACAGAGCCGAACTCTTCGCGGCGGCAATGGGTACTTCAGAAAAGCCCCGGACCGACCGCGGCCTCAGGCGGGCACGGGAGTCGGGCGGGCTTAGCCACCACAGGTTCCCGGAAGGAGCGAACTGGCCAGCGGCTGACATTTTTTGTTTGTTCTAAAAGAAACGGTAGAAGGCAGCAGGCCAAGGCTTTTTCCACGCGCTGAAAGTCAGCGAGAAAAACAGCGCGCGGGGGTAACAAAAGCACGGCGCCTGAGCCCTTCTGGGTTAGGGTTAGATTAACAGACCAGTCGCCTCCGGGCCCACCCACCTCGACCCGCCGAGCGCGGACCGCCGCCGCCTTATAAAGGGTCGGGCGCTGCGCGCGCCTATTGGCCGAGGCCGAACGCCCTCAGCTCTCGCGAGGTTTCTCCAAGCTCGGGATCTCGCCACGAGGCCGAGCGCCGCCCCGCCCCTGCAGGAAGTGAGTGCGGTTCTTCCGGCGCGTTGCCCTGACGTCAGCGTCCGCGTCCGTGAGGAAGGTGCTTGTCGTGTGTTTTCAAACATCATGGAGTCCGTAAAAAAGTTTCAGCGGTCATTCCACAGAACAGCGGTTGCAGATTTTGTAAACCACATTTGTTAGCGGTTTGGGTAAAAATGACGCCACTGGGGAAGCCAGGATCCTGTGGCTCTGTATCTGTCGGGTCCCGCTTTCTCTTTGCTTCTTGAGCCCAGGATGGATTTTACTCGGTGTAACTACTTCATTCTTAGTTTTAACACTTTTTAGAATAATTACTTCTTTTTTATTGGAAAATCATATATACAGAGAGGAGGGCAGTCTGAGAGGAAGATCTTCCACCCTCTGCTTCACTGCCCAAGCGGCTGTAGCTGCCGGATCTGAGCCAATCCGAAACCAGGAGCCAGGAGTTTCCTCCAGGTCTCCCACGTGGGTGCAGGGTCCCAAGGCTTTTGGGCCGTCCTCGACTGCTTCCCTAGGCCACAAGAAGAGAGCTGGATGGGAAGCTGGGCCACCGGAACATGGATCGGTGCCCATGTGAGATCTTGGACATGCAAGGCGAGGACTTTAACCACTAGGCTATTGTGCTGGGCCGTTGATTTTAATATTAAGGACGGGCGTTTTCTTTAATTTCATTCTGAGTCTCTGGACCAGAAGGAAAACACGGAACGTTTTACTCCCTTCAGTAACCAAACTTGAAATTTGTCACCATTGAATCTTGGACTCAGAGAAGAAAAAATGCTGAAAGAGAAAGGAAATTAAAAAAAAAAAAAAAAAAAAAAGGTCACATTTCATTTTCCTTACTTAGAATTACACCAAGGGGGAAGAGCTATTTCTGAGTCTATACAGAATGTTCCACACATTGGGTTATGGTTCAACAGGTTAATCCTCATTCAATGCCTTCCTGAACCTTCTAGTACAGGCATCCCATCTGGGCACTGATTTGTGTCCCAGCTGCTCCTTTGCCTATCCACCTCCCTGCTTGTGGTCTGGAAAAGCAGTAGAGAATGGCTCAAAGCCTTGGGATCCTGCACCCATGTGGGAGACCTGGAAGAAGCTCCTGGCTTCAGATCAGTCACTTGGGTAGTGAAACAGTGGATGGAAGATCTTTTCTGTCTCTCCTCTCTAAATCTACCATTCTGATAAAAAGTTGCTTAATTTACTGTCCAAGAGACCAGGCTTAGGAGCTGTGTTCCCAGCTGGTGGAGCAATCTATTTTAGTATCACTTTATTAAACCTCTTTTAATCTCTGTATCTTAATCTGTAAAGTGGGAATAATAGCTTACCTACCTCTCTGAGATGTTGAAGTGCTGTGATTATCCCTGTTTTCTACAAACAATAAAAAGCACACTTTAAGTGGCTAGCAATGTCCTCTGCAATTTCTGTGTATCAGTTGCTCCCACCACTCTCACTTTCTGAATCCTGCTCAAAATAGTCTTGTTTACAACCCAGATGTGCCAGGGGATAGAAAGTGAATCTTCACAGATGGTTGAACCACACTATATGGAGTCTTCCTGCTTCTACATGCCCATCATTTTTTCATCTTAACACTCTCGCCCTACAAGTTTCCTCTCTGGTCAGTTCTATATATCTCCATACCTGCTGAGAGTGCCCCAGTGGATAAAATAAACCTTTTGATGCCATAGAGGAAGTGGTATGTGAACTGGAACTGTAAATTCCCAAATTCTAAATGTGAAGGCCACGCATTGCAGTTTGAAGGTACCTGTAAGTACGGGGAGGTGGTCGAAGTTCATCTTTCTGCCATCTCGGCCGGCAGGCCGCTCAGTTGGACGGTGAGGGGGGCGCGTGCCTGGAACACCGCGTCAGAGGCCACGCACGGCCAGTGCCGGAGCAGGGCAGAGCACTGGGCCCTGGGCGCCCAGCCCCCGGCGCGGCTGCTGCCTCAGCCTCGGAGTCCGGAACATCACATAGGGGAAACCGACCTTTCCTCCCTCAGTCTCCACAAAAAGCCCATGGCTAGTACATCCCGAAGAGGCGCAGACACAATCCCTTTCCTAAAGCCTTCTACTTCACCGGCTCTACCCGTCCCGAGAACCCAGGAGGGATGGATGTGGACAGGGGAGGAGCGTTCGGGTGGTACACTTCACTACATTGAAATCTCTCGCTCTAGTCCGAAAACTTCTCATTCCCTAACATTTTTTTAAAAACCCCAACAGAATGTCTCCCTCTTTCTTTGCAGGGAAAACGAGAGCTCATAGATCATAGGAAATTCAGAGGGGAGAAAAAACTCTCCGAGTTTCCAAAAGCCTCTGATTCCGCACACCCTTCAGGATTCCAATAAAACAGGCACAGAGATCGGCACTTCTTCAGCTGCTAAAGTCAACCACGCTCCCTGGAGCCAGACGCCGCTCCCACACCCTGCCATGGCCCTCCAGGCTGAGCGGCGCAGGCGGTCATTCAGGCACTGCTGTCCTGGTGTGTACCGCAGCACCCAGATTTCCACAGAGCGCTCGAATTCACACTTTTGAAACAAAGTAGGACATACTATTGTTTCTTGCAGTTGAGGTTTTATGTACACAATTCGGGAAGTCACAATTTGAGAACTTACAATGTGGGAACTCAGGATTTACGAAGTCACAGTTTAGAAAGTTAGAATTTGGGAAGTCACAATGTGGGAAGTAACAATGTGGGAAGTCACAATGTGGGAAGTCACAATGTGGGAAGTCACAATGTGGGAAGTCACAATGTGGGAAGTCAGAATTTGGGAAGTCAGAATTTGGGAAGTCAGAATTTCAGAAGTCAGAATTTCAGAAGTCAGAATTCGGGAAGTCAGAATTCGGGAAGTCAGAATTCGGGAAGTCAGAATTCGGGAAGTCAGAATTCGGGAAGTCAGAATTCGGGAAGTCAGAACTTGGGAAGTCACAATTATGGAAGTCACAATTATGGAAGTCAGAATTTTGGTAAGTCAAAATTGGGAAGTCAAAACTTGTGAAATCAAAATGTGGGAAGTCAGAATTTGGGAAGTTACAATTTGGAAGTCAGAATTTGGGAAATCAGAATTTGGGAAGTCAGAATTTGGGAAGTCACAATGTAGGAACTCAGGATTTAGGAAGTCACAATTTAGAAAGTTAGAACTTGGAAATCTCAATTTGGGAGTCACAATTTGGGAATACACAATTTGGTAACTCAGAATTCTGGAAGTCTGAATTTGGGAAGTCTGAATTTGGGAAGTCTGAATTCGGGAAGTCTGAAATCGGGAAGTCAGAATTTGGGAAGTCAGAATTCGGGAAGTCAGAATTCGGGAAGTCAGAATTTGGGAAGTCAGAATTCGGGAAGTCAGAATTCGGGAAGTCAGAATTCGGGAAGTCAGAATTTGGAAATTCAAATTTGGAAACTCAAATTTGGGAAGTCAGAATTTGGGAAATCAAAATTCGTGAAGTCAGAATTCGGAAAGTATGAATTTGGGATATCACAATTATGAAAGTCACAATATTGGTAAGTCAAAATTGGGAAGTCAAAACTTGTGAAATCAAAATGTGGGAAGTCAGAATTTGGGAAGTTACAATTTGGGAAGTCAGAAATCGGGAAGTCAGAATTCGGGAAGTCACAATTTGGAAATTCAAATTTGGAAACTCAAATTTGGAAACTCAAATTGGGGAAGTCAGAATTTTGGAAGTAGGAAATCGGGAAGTCAGAATTCAGAAGTCACAATTTGGGAAGTAGGAAAATTGGGAAGTCAGAAATTGGGAAGTCAGAATTCGGGAAGCAGAATTCGGGAAGTCACAATTCGGGATGTCACAATTTGGAAATTCAAATTTGGAAACTCAAATTTGGGAAGTCAGAATTTGGGAAGTCAGAATTCGGGATGTCAGAATTTGGGAAGTGACAATTTGTAAATTCAAATTTGGAAACTCAAATATGGAAACTCTAATTTGGAAAATAAGAATTCGGAAAGTCAGAATTTGGGAAGTCAGAATTTGGGAAATCAGAATTCGGGGAGTCAGAATTCGGGGAGTCAGAATTCGGGAAGTCAGAATTCGGGAAGTCAGAATTTGGGAAGTAAGAATTTGGGAGTCAGAATTTGGGAAGTCAGAATTCCGGAAGTCTGAATTTGGGAACTCAGAATTCGGGAAGTCAGAATTCGAGACGTCAGAATTCGGGAAGTCAGAATTCGGGAAGTCAGATTTTCGGAAGTCAGAATTTCAGAAGTCAGAATTTCAGAAGTCAGAATTCGGGAAGTCAGAATTCGGGAAGTCAGAATTCGGGAAGTCAGAATTCGGGAAGTCAGAATTCGGGAAGTCAGAATTCGGGAAGTCAGAATTGGGAAGTCACAATTATGGAAGTCAAATTGGAAGTCACAATTTGGAAGTCAAATTGGAAGTCAATTGGAAATCAAATTGGGAAGTCAGAATTTGGAAGCAATTGGAAGTCAGAATTCGGAAATCAAATTTGGGAAGTCAGATTTGGGAAGTCACAATTTGGAAGTAGGATTGGGAAGTCACAATTTGAAGTAGAATTGGAACTCAATTGGGAAGTCACAATTTGGAATCAAATTGGTAACTCAGAATTTGGAAGTCTGAATTTGGGAAGTCTGAATTTGGGAAGTCTGAATTCGGGAAGTCTGAAATCGGGAAGTCAGAATTTGGGAAGTCAGAATTCGGGAAGTCAGAATTCGGGAAGTCAGAATTTGGGAAGTCAGAATTCGGGAAGTCAGAATTCGGGAAGTCAGAATTCGGGAAGTCAGAATTTGGAAATTCAAATTTGGAAACTCAAATTTGGGAAGTCAGAATTTGGGAAATCAAAATTCGTGAAGTCAGAATTCGGAAAGTATGAATTTGGGATATCACAATTATGAAAGTCACAATATTGGTAAGTCAAAATTGGGAAGTCAAAACTTGTGAAATCAAAATGTGGGAAGTCAGAATTTGGGAAGTTACAATTTGGGAAGTCAGAAATCGGGAAGTCAGAATTCGGGAAGTCACAATTTGGAAATTCAAATTTGGAAACTCAAATTTGGAAACTCAAATTGGGGAAGTCAGAATTTTGGAAGTAGGAAATCGGGAAGTCAGAATTCAGAAGTCACAATTTGGGAAGTAGGAAAATTGGGAAGTCAGAAATTGGGAAGTCAGAATTCGGGAAGCAGAATTCGGGAAGTCACAATTCGGGATGTCACAATTTGGAAATTCAAATTTGGAAACTCAAATTTGGGAAGTCAGAATTTGGGAAGTCAGAATTCGGGAAGTCAGAATTTGGGAAGTGACAATTTGTAAATTCAAATTTGGAAACTCAAATATGGAAACTCTAATTTGGAAAATCAGAATTCGGGAAGTCAGAATTTGGGAAATCAGAATTCGGGAAGTCAGAATTCGGGGAGTCAGAAATCGGGGAGTCAGAAATCGGGGAGTCTTAAATCGGGAAGCCAGAAATCGGGAAGTCAGAAATCGGGAAGTCAGAATTCGGGAAGTCAGAATTTGGGAAGTCAGAATTTGGGAGTCAGAATTTGGGAAGTCAGAATTCCGGAAGTCTGAATTTGGGAACTCAGAATTCGGGAAGTCAGAATTCGAGATGTCAGAATTCGGGAAGTCAGAATTCGGGAAGTCACAATTTGGAAATTCAAATTTGGAAACTCAATTTTGGAAACTCAAATTGGGGAAGTCAGAATTTGGGAAGTAGGAAAATTGGGAAGTCCGAAATTGGGAAGTCAGAATTTGGGAGTCAGAATTTGGGAAGTTTGAACTTGGGAAGTCAGAATTTGGAAACTCAATTTTGGGAAGTCAGAATTCGGGAAGTCAGATTTCGGGAAGTCAGAATTCGGGAAGTCAGAATTCGGGAAGTCAGAATTCGGGAAGTCAGAATTCGGGAAGTCAGAATTCGGGAAGTCAGAATTCGGGAAGTCACAATTTGGAAATTCAAATTTGGAAACTCAATTTTGGAAACTCAAATTGGGGAAGTCAGAATTTTGGAAGCAGTATTCGGGAAGTCAGAATTCGGAAATTCACAATTTGGGAAGTCAGATTTTCGGAAGTCAGAATTTGCGAAGTAGGAAAATTGGGAAGTCAGAAATTGGGAAGTCAGAATTCGGGAAGTCAGAATGTGGGAAGTGACAATTTGTAAATTCAAATTTGGAAACTCAAATATGGAAACTCTAATTTGGAAAATCAGAATTCGGAAAGTCAAAATTTGGGAAGTCAGAAATCGGGAAGTCAGTATTCCGGAAGTCAGAATTCGGGAAGTCAGAATTCGGGAAGTCAGAATTTGGGAAGTCAGAATTTGGGAAGTCAGAATTTGGAAATTCAAATTTGGGTAGTTAGAACTTGGGAAGTCAGAATTTGGGAAGTCTGAATTTGAGACATCAGAATTTGGGAAGTCAAAATTCGGGAAGTCAGAATTTGGAAATTCAAATTTGGAAACTCAAATTGGGGAAGTCAGAATTTGGGAAATCAAAATTCGGGAAGTCAGAATTCGGGAAGTCAGAATTCGGGAAGTCAGAATTCGGGAAGTCAGAATTCGGGAAGTCAGAATTAGGGAAGTCAGAATTAGGGAAGTCAGAATTCGGGAAGTCAGAATTAGGGAAGTCAGAATTCGGGAAGTCAGAATTCGGGAAGTCAGAATTCGGGAAGTCAGAATTCGGGAAGTCAGAATTCGGGAAGTCAGAATTCGGGAAATCAGAATTTGGGAAGTCAGAATTTGGGAAGTCAGAATTTTGGAAATCAAAATTCGGGAAGTCAGAATTCGGGTAGTCAGAATTTAGGAAGTTTGAACTTGGGAAGTCACAATTTGGGAAATTCAAATTTGGAAACTCAAATTTGGGAAACTCAAATTTGGGAAACTCAAATTTGGGAACTCAAATTTGGGAACTCAAATTTGGGAACTCAAATTTGGGAACTCAAATTTGGGAACTCAAATTTGGGAAACTCAAATTTGGGAACTCAAATTTGGGAACTCAAATTTGGGAACTCAAATTTGGGAACTCAAATTTGGGAACTCAAATTTGGGAACTCAAATTTGGGAAGTCTGAATTCGGGAAGTCTGAATTCGGGAAGTCTGAATTCAGGAAGTCAGAATTCAGGAAGTCAGAATTCAGGAAGTCAGAATTCAGGAAGTCAGAATTCGGGAAGTCTGAATTCGGGAAGTCTGAATTTGGGAAGTCTGAATTCGGGAAGTCTGAATTCGGGAAATAAGAATTCAGGAAGTCTG